>NC_060906.1:10639845-10894845 GCF_014805685.1 Silurus meridionalis | reverse complement strand
GCTTTTGTCATTCGAAATATGCAGTCCTACACAGACTCATTTTGCAAAGCAACAAGTTTATACATCTTTTATGCCCTATGAGTTAATACACATTTACCAGTTACTTTAAAACCCTTGCACATCCAAGCCACTGTCCTATTAGTCAGTCATGTGACAATACACAAAATAACGCAGATACAGGTCAAGAGTTTACAAGCTCACATCTTTGTGACTTTAACTGTGGCACAGTTGTTGATGCCAGGTGGCCTGGTTTGAGTCTTTAAGAGCCTGCTGATCTCCTAGTATTTCCAGGCACAACAGTATCTTGAGTTCACATAGTTACATCATTCTTTCAATCCATTGTGAAAATAAAAAAAACTCACAACACACAACATATCTGATTTACATGTGGATATGCAGCAGCAGTCAGAGAAAACAGTGGGTTTTACTACTGTCTGTCAAGAAGAACAGGATTCTGAGTGGGTGTGACCACCTGCCTAATATGTTGTTGGTTCCCTTTCGCTGTCAAAACAGTTCTGACCCGTCGAGCATTAACACCATTAACTTCTTCAGCAATTTGAGCTACAGTTGCTTATCTGTTGGATCGGAACACACAGGGAAGCCTTTGCTCCCCATGTGCATCAATGAACTTCGGTCGACCATGACCCTGTCGCCAGTTCACCACTGTTCCTTCCATGGATCACTTTTGATAGATACTATTCGCTGCAGACCAGGAACATCCCACAAGAGCTGCAGTTTTGGAGATGCTGTGACCCGGATCACAATTTGGCTCTTGTCAAACTCGCTCAAATCTTTACACTTGCCCATTTGTCCTGCTTCTAACAAATCAAGTTGATTGAATGAATGAATAAATGAATTAATGAGGAAATAGTGTAATTGGGAGCCTGAGCAACACAATCCTATATGTTTAGGAAAAGATCATACTGAGATGCATGTGCAGGGGGTTTGTTGGAACAGTATGTTTGGTTTGAGCTGATCAAAGGGTTTGAAGTTTAGCTCACATATGAAAGCAGCACCCAATCACAGTACCGAAGATAAAACCTGGTCCCTACTATATCCTGGACACATTGGCTTTAATTGGCAACCTGGACTGACCAATCGATAGCTCCTATAGCACGGATACCAATTAACTCGCTTGCAGCTACCAGAGCAGAGACAAACAAAGCCAATTAATTCAGTAAAACTACACACACACACACACACACACACACACACACGCACCTATAAGTAACGGACCATTCCGACAGCCCAGGGGACTCACAGTAAACGCCAACATTTTACCTGGTTAATTGGCAGCAGAGAACATGGAGGTCAGAGGACAAAATGTTTGTGATGCTTTAACACCAAAATGTATTCATTATAGTCCATTTAAAGCTTAAATCCCCTCCATTCCTTTTTTTTTTTTCACAGGTTAAACTGTATGACCAGGGTTTTTTTTTTTTTTTTGCAGGATTTGAATAATAAAATGTATTTATATCCCTATTACTCGTAAGGACAAATATTTTAATATGTTAAAGGAAAAAAAACAGTAAATACAGAAAATAGAAATAACTGTATATTTGTTCAACAGTAGAGACAAAAATGTTGTAATTATTATTGTTATAAATCCCTGAGAAGGAAAGAAATCAAAAGAATAATAAATGCATAATAAAGTTAATACAGCCTTAATTACAAATACTTGATGTAATAAAGACATTCAGTGTTTTTTTTTTTTACATTTAAAATATGAAATTATTCTCTTAAATCTTGTTGATATATTGCATTAAAGATGTAACATGCCTGACATGGTATTTTTTCTTAAATTATTATTTAAAAACTTGCAATTTAATTAGGGTTTGTACACTTTTTATATCCAATATAGGATGAGGAGGCCTGGGGTGCAGTCCATCTTCCAATTCATCCCAAAGGTATTCAGTGGGGTTGAGGTCAGGGCTCTAAAGCAGCCCACTCAAGATCGTTCCTGTCCAATCAATCTAAACCATATATTTGGAGAGCTTGCTTTGTGCACATGAGAAACCTGTCCGAAGGCATAGTTCACATTTATGTGCATTCGACTGTTTGGGGAGGAACCACATATGACTGGCAAACTCAGGAATTCATTAAGTATGTATATATATTTTGCATAATTTAAAGCATGTGTTTGTGTAATACAGAATATTTTAGATGACAAGGCCACTCATGGTTTCATTCTCTCTCTCTCTCTCTCTCTCTCTCTCTCTCTCTTTCACGCTCACTCTTGCTCCTGGCTGCTGTATTGTCGCTCGTATCAGTAGCGCCTTGTGTTGACCTTGCTCGAACACACTCCTCAATGTTATCTATTGTGGCCACTCAGTTGCTGTTCTTTTCTCAGGAAATATAGGGTCAGGAATTTACTAATCGAGGACAAGCTCTGGGGCTGTGAGAGAGAATGGGTAGCACAGAACAAGGCTGTATATCCTTTGCATTACAGTAATCTTAATAAATTCTTTGACAAAAAAAATAAAAAGGTGGTATGATAAATAGGATTCGTCCATTCCAAGCAAATAGTTAATAAAAAGTTAATAAGTCTGTGAATTAGAAGATTTAGCAAGAATGCAGCATAAGTTAATTTCAAAAATGACTGAACATTAGTGGATAAAGCACCTTTCTCCCAACCTGGCAAGGTTAATATAATTTCTAAGGTAATTTTAGTGCCCTACAGACTCCTAAATGTACTGAATCATTAACCCAAATCTCAGCTGGAATTAAGCAATAAGGATTCGTATTAAGGAAAGCAATTACTTAATTTTCTATGTTATCTCTTTCTCCCGCATTTGGAGCACATAATATGCTACTAAGGCCTGGACTTTGGACACTCTACTACAAAAAGAAATCAGAAAACATAAGAGAAGAGAATGTTTTTGAGCATCAACAGCATTTATATTAAATTATACTGAAAAGCAATGAACCGCACATCCTTTAATGATTTATTACCTCACTTATTTACTTTTTTAATCATTCATTAAATCACTTTTTGCTCATTCATTCATTCATTGATTCATTTGCTTTCTTAATCTCCCATTTACTTAATCAGTTACTCCCTTTTTTTAATTTACTCCCTCCTTCACTCACTCATACTCATTCATTCACTTAAGTATTCCACAGTTTCTGTACTGACTCACTCATTCACACTCCCCCTCACATTCTCATTTTTAAACTTTTCCATGTATTCGCACTCTAACCCACTCTCAGCTTCTTACTTGTTCATTCACTCGATAACTGAATCGTTCATGCGCTCTCTCTGTCACTCACTCATTCACACTTTTCCCACTGACTTGCTCTCAGTAGTCACTTATCACTTCACTTATCCAGTAAACTCACTCATTTAAAAAAACCATTTACTTTCATTAATTCATTAATTATTACAGTAAGTCACTCACTCACTCATTAATTTACTCATTCACTTTCTTTCTGACTCACTCACTCACTCCTCCTCAGTGCTGAAATCTGCCTTCACAATGTGAGTGCTCTACTGCCCCTTAGTGTTCTGCTTTATATGCCATCAACCGACATCACAGCTGACCAACGACACTGTAAAAATGTCGATCAAACTATAAAATGCTCAAGTTGATGGCGATCTTCATCACAAATATTTTAGATTTATTTATAATAAATATATAGTCTACATTTGTATCAGGCAATATCATGGAGATGCAATGAAACACTAAATAAAAAGAGATATAACCAGAACACACAAAACTCATTACATTACTTGCAAGAAGCAGATATCCCTGATGGCAGTGCTCCAGTGCCAGCTGAACACACACAACCTAATGACTTCCAACAAGACTTTTCATTTTCTTACAACGATGCACTCCGCTTCTTTATTAAATTAAGCATGCTGCTGTTTGTCTTCCCCTCCCACTTACGACCCTTCCCTCCCTCTCTCTCTCTCTCTTTCTATCTCTCTTCCATCCATCGTCCGAACCTCCATCCGCTTTTGGATTCTCCTGTAACGATACCATTTTACAAGCAACCTTCTTCATTGTTTTTTTCATTAAGTCTATTCTACTGTAATCATCAACCGTCTATTGTACTGTAATCATCATTTATAATAAACAAACAAACAAACAAAGAAAGGGCAATGTAAAAAAGTCTTTTTATTTATCTATCCAGGCTAAAAATTCTGAATAAGTATTCCATGCGAGAGATGATTCAGAGGCTTGCTATGGAACAGTGACTCTACCGTCTGAAGTGACTTTAAAAATATCGAGTTCATTAAACTTCAAAGTACTGCTCGATGAATACATCACTAACGTGACACGCCGTGGTCCCCCTTGGTAAATCCCTCTACACCCACACCCACACACATTCACGTACAAAAACAAACACAGACACACATGCACACTCTAAACCGTTTGCACAAAACACACAAAATTAGACTGCACAGTCTGTTTGAAATTCATGTCATGTATCTGGAGCGGCCAGAGAAGAGAGAAAGGCGGGCACATTTACCATGTAACGCATTCGTTTAGGATGCTATCTGGAGATATGGCATTATATATTCAGCCTGTTCTAGGGGAGAAAAAAATTATTTTGAAGCAGTATTGTAAAGGAATACTCCATGCTTTTTAACCTAATCTCTAACTACAATACCAGGCAATACAGGGAGTATGATTTCTGGCTCATGTTACTTCTCTTGCATGACGGATTTTTATTTGCAGCTCTAAATTCATGTTTTATTTTTGTTTTTTATTATGATAAATTACCTAATCATCCTTAAACTATAAAAAGACAAGAAAAGAGCATTACTACCAATAATAGCAGGGGTAATTGTCAAAATGGAAGAGAATTTTGCTGTAATTTGCGATAATAAAAAATATTCTGTAGTCTGTTGGTCAAAGTGGTCCATAACATTTTCTCTGTTAATTTGCTGCACCGAATAGGCACCACATTACAATATTACAATACATAAAATATTTATTTTAAATTTGGCCCTGACATGCTGAAAAAGAATCATCTCCAGTTTTTTCACGACAAAAGTATGACCTTCTGGTCTATTTTTGAGAGATATTCTTGTGCTAAATATTCAATCTGTGTAAGGGCTGGTAGGTTTGGTAAAAATAATAATAGTGTATTATATTAGGAAACCCAGCCATTAGGGTTGCACAAGCCAGGCACTCTTTTTGCCGGTCGCAAGCCCAGATGAATGGGGAGAATTGTGTTAGGAAGGGCATCAGTGTAAAACATGTGCCAAATCAAACATGCGGATCACGATTCAGAAATTCATACCGGATCAGGCGAGGCCCGGGTTACCAACGACCGCCACATGTATTGTAGCCAACAGGGCACTTTAAATGTTGGTACTATGACTGGTAAAGGGAGAGAAGTAGCTGATATGATAGAAAGGAAAAAGGTAGATATGTTGTGTGTTCAGGAGACCAAGTGGAAAGGTAGTAAGGCAAGAAACATTGAAGGTGGATTTAAACTGTTCTATCATGGTATGGATGGAAAGGGAAATGGTGTAGGGGTGATTCTGAAGGAAGAGTACAGTAAGAGAGTAGTGGAGATGAAAAGAGCTTCTGATAGAGTGATGAATGTGAAGCTGGAAGTTGAAGGGGTGATGATAAATGCCATCAGTGCTTATGCTCCACAAGTGGGTTGTGAGATGAACGAGAAATTCTGGCGTGAGTTAGATAAAGTGTTACAAGGTGTACCTAGGAATGAAAAATTAGTGATTGGGGCAGACTTCAATGCCCATGTAGGTGAAGGGAACAGATATGATGAGGAGGTGATGGATAGGTATTTGCTTTAAGGAGAGGATTGTGGAGGAGATGGTGGTAGATTTTGCTAAAAGAATGGAAATTGCTGTGGTAAATACTTATTTTAAGAAGGAGGATCATAGAGTGATGTATAAGAGTGGAGGAAGGTGCACACAGGTGAACGATGCTCTGTGTAGGAGATGCAAACTGAAGGAGATTGGAGACTGTAAGGTGTTAGCTCGGTGGTGGTGAAGAGGTGCTGGATATTTGGGCAACTACTGCAGTAGTGATAAGGGAGACTGCTAGAAAGGTGCTTGGTGTAAATCTGGAAATAGAAAGGAAGACAAATAGACGTGGTGGTGGAATGAGGAAGTGCAGGAGAGCATAAGGAGAAAGAGGTTGGAAAAACAGAAGTGGGATCGATAGAGTGATGAGAAAAGTAGGCAGGAGTACAAGAAGATGCGGCAGCAGGTGAAGAGGGATGTGATAAAAGCCAAGAAAAAGGCGAAGTTGACTAAGAAGTTGGCCACTAAGAAAGGAGAAAAGGATTTATACCGATTAGTAAGGAGATAGTGAGAGCAGCGATTAAGAGGATGAAGAGTGGAAAGTCGGTTAAGACTAAAGGAGATGTGCAGTAACCTGCAGTAACTACAGGGGAATTAAGTTGATCAGCCACACCATGAAGTTATAGGAAAGAGTAGTGGAAGCCAGGCTGGGAAAAAGTATGGTTTCATGCCTAAGAAGGGCAACACAGAAGCATTATCTGCTTTGAGAATTTTGAGAAGTATAGAGAAGGTCAGTAGGAGTTGCACTGTGTGTTTGTGGATTTAGAGAGGAGTTGTGGTATTGTATGAGGAAGTCAGGTGTGTCAGAGAAGTATGTGAGGGTGGTTCAGGACATGCATGAGGACAGTGTGACAGCAGTGATGTGTGCAGTAGGAACGACAGACTGGTTCAAGGTGGAGGCTGGACCGCATCAAGGATCGGCTCTGAGCCCTTTCCTGTTTACAGTGGTGATGGACGAGGTCAGACAGGAGTCTTGTTAAACCCGAACATATCCACAGCAGAAAAAAAATACAATCACAGGATACAATCAATAGTAAACAGAATTGTCATTGTGATATTTCTTACTACAAATGGTCCCTGGGTTACAATGGTTCGAGGATAGTTCTTATGATGACGATAGCAATACAAAATAAAAAATATTCTACATTTCGCACGCCAGTCAAACATAACAGCGTATGTATGGTATGATATGCTGGAACGCTGCCAAGATGTACGCCTCTCCCACTGTGTTTTTGACTTTTATGAAAAGGTGTTTAAACAATTTTGTTGGTGTAGAATTCCACCATATACAAGCATCGTAACATCATCTTTATTGGCAAACAAAACGAGAGAACCTGCAGTATACTAGGGTCTGTCTGAATACTTAAAACTGACTGGCTGGAAGGAGGCACAAGAGAAACTTGACAGAATGGAGATGATACATTAAAATTAAGAAACAAAAAGCAGCACAATGAATGAACACCAACTGCTTCATTATTAATAAAAAATTGCACAGCCTGCACACACACATTTTGTCTCTGTTTTTCTGTATAAAAAATGTATTACACTTCATTCACATAAATGAATCACATTTGAGTGGTCACAATTCTACACCTAACAACCTGCTGCATTTGAAATAACTAACAAAACTGCACCCTGTTTGTGTATTATAATCATTTAATTCACACCAAGCTGTGAAATCATGCCTTATTTATACAGTATTCCTTTTGTTAATTGTACAAATATACAGATATGGCATACAAATACAAATATACAAATTATATTTGTATAGAGACATACATAATATAATTAATGTAGATTTGTTTTAAATGTTTATTAAATTCAGAGATTGGCACACAAATATGAAGGATGCACTATTAGAGCCAAACTCAAAAAAATCTTGGAACTTCCCTAATTTTTATTGGAAATTAAAACTTCCATCATTAGGATTTTTTTTTCTCCCCTGAATGCTACAGGTGCAGTAGAGTGAAGTGACGTTGACAAAAAACGATGCAACCAGGACATTGTGGACTTTTCCTCTCAATGACTAAAGTACCTTTTCTGATTGATGAAGACAACTGCATGCTATTAATCAGCTGGGGTATTAATCAGAGTGGTGTGTGTGTGTGTGTGTGTGTACACATGTACGTGTGTAGTATTCATCATTTCCCCAAATGAACACCTGGATATGATGGCATGGGGCTCATACTACCAATCATCATAAATCAGTAGAAAACAGTTTAGGGATCTGTGTGTGTGTGTGTGTGTGTGTGTGTGTGTGGTTGCATGTACATATAAAGCTGAATATGGCTGCCTTCACCTTAAATAGTTATCAACTTCTCGGTTTTACTTTCTATGAAAAATAAAAAATCAAACAGATCTTTTCAGGCGGATGCAGCGAACACGCAAGAAGACAAGTCGAGAACAAGCGAGGCAGTGGGAGAAACCGCAAGAATCACTTTGTAGCCTTAGCTATTCAGCACATCTATCCAAAAGAGTGGTTTAACTGCAAGCTGACAACCTCCATTTCACTCATCCGCCATGCAGCACCATGAAGCACTCCATCCTGCACTGTCCTCACTTTATTCTGCACCCTACAGCCTGTCAGTGAATTACAGCTGTCCTCTGAACATCAGCTGCACACTGACACAGAGTCGCTCCATTGAGGGATTGGATTGGGAAAAGAGAGAGAGAGAGAGAGAGAGAGAGAGAGAGAGAGAGAGAGAGAGAGAGAGAAAAATACAAGGCAAGTGAGCAGGGAGAGTAATAAATGTCATAGTGAGACTCTGTAGTATTAAATAACCTGGACCTTTGTCCAGACAGACGGTGAGCTTATCACCCGCTGGAGACACTGCAAGGTCTCAGACACACACACACACACACAGACTTTGGCATGTACTCCAGATGAGTGTTTGATATCATTTTCTGCTGTAAGATGCTCAACATTCACACACCCTTTATGAAACCACTGCTTCAGAAAGAAATAATGTATAAACAGACAGAGGCACTGAGAAAGGAAGGGAAAGTGAGAAAGGAGAGACACACACACACACACACACACACACACACATATATATACACACACAGAGAGAGAGAGAGAGAGAGAGAGAGAGAGAGAGAGAGAAAGAGAGTGTGTCATTCTTTCTGCTGTAATTAAATAGTCGTAGTCTCAACACAATCATAAAGGGGAAAAAGGTAAAAATAAATAAATAAAAAATTATTATATATATATATATATATATATATATATATATATATATATATATATATATATATATATATATACACACACACAATTTATTTTTATTTTTCATTTTTTCCCCAGCAGACCAAGGCAATCTCTAGGAATAAAAGGTCTAAAATTCTGGTTACTGGATAACCAATGGACAATCATGCAATCATGTGACTTGTACAAAGACTTGAGCAAAAAAACGACAGTTTCTTCTTAAAATTGAACAATAGGCTAATGCTTATAAAAATAGGCAAACACTGCAAAAAGAAAATCTAATTTGGAGGTATGTTTATGGTCATAACTTTTGAAACATGCATGGATTTGCTGAGTTTGTCTCACAAAAGAAATTTGAGTGCTCTAAACTAATTATCCATAATGGGCCAATGAATCTGAAAGTAAAGCTGCCATACAGGAATCATTACCACAGGTCAAAGTAGCAGCAGATAATAGCAATAAAGTAGTGACAGCTTTATCTAGACTTTTTCTCTTCCAGTCAGAGAATTACACCCCTGTTCTGGGTCAAAACATACATACTGTGAGTAAAACTGTCTATAAGTTCTATATGGACAGGTAAAGAATTACATCTTGAATGTTCAGTTTTTCATATACTTACTCACTGAGGTAATTATGAGATTCCATGTGCTTCTTCACAAGAATTAAAGTTCAAAATCCCAAATTTGATGAAAGAGTGATCAAGGGGGTAAACAAACATATAAGCAAAATCCTAGAGAATCACCAAGCAAAGATGCAAAACTATAGATCAGGCTTCACAATGCAAACAAATCTAAACTGTCCTTATATGGTGTGTGAACCAAAAAGAAGCAGTGTTTATTTCAATATTTCAATACTTTAGGGAGGGAGACCTTGGCTAGGTGGCATATGTACTTTTGTATTGAATATTCAAATTATATTGTGCTTTTATCATGTTTTATGGAATATTTCTTTTTTATTCTCCACCTGATGCATTGTTAACCATTTGTGTACCATAAAATTTTTGTACGATATGGGATTTTAAGGCCTGCACAGGTTCTCTATGAAATAAAATCACTGCTGCTCACCACATCAACCCTGCGGCATTGCCACCAGCAGCTGTGGCCTGTCCATACTTCAGGGCATGTTTTTTTTTTCCATTTCTTACCATTCAGAAACCCGCTGTGCTGTCACCTTCTCTCGATGTGTTACTGACTGCAATATATTCCTGAACCCCTGGCTCAATCCTCCATTTGTAATTTCACTCCACCACTTTTAACGTGAAGTAGTAAAAATTGTACAAAAAAAGCAATTTATGATAATCATGGAAAAAATATACAGTAATGGACCGATTATTAAACCTGCTAAATGCTAGAAATAAGAAGCATCTCTTGACTTGAACAGCCTCATAGAGTGCACCTATGAATATGCAAGATACGCAAATTAGAAATGACAGCATGGAATGCAAGATATTTCAGTTATGATGTTCCAAAGATGGACACTGTTCTTTGCTGCTGTGTTATATTTTACTGAGAAGAAAAATAGAGCACAAAGAAACAGCTAGATAGTTTGTTATTTTACAAAGTTAGTTCTCGGTCCTGAAGACATACTAATTTTTGAAAAACTTGCTCTGGGGTGATTTTTAAAGACACCACAAAATTGGTGAAATATTTCCTAATGAAAAGTAACCTATCAATCACATATTTTGTGTGGCTAATGCTAGTACATTATGGCGTGCCACAAGGTTCAGTTCTAGGACCACTGCTTTTCACAATATACATGCTTCCCTTAGGAAATATTATTAGAAGGCATGGAATCAGCTTCCATAGTTATGCTGATGATACCCAGCTATATATCTCATCAAAACCAGGCGATACAGCTCAATTAGCTCGGATAACTGAGTGTGTTAAAGAAATAAGATATTGGATGACCCATAACCTTTTACTATTAAATTCTGACAGAGACAGAGATTTTGCTCATCGGCCCAAAAACCAGTATACAGAAGCTCCAGCATCTCAACTTGCATTTAGACGGATGTTCTGTAACTACTAGTTCAACAGTAAAAGACCTGGGAGTTATTTTAGACAGCAACTTGTTACAAAAACAGCCTTCTTTCATCTTAGAAATATTTCTAAGCTAAGAAATATGTTGTCTATATCTGATGCAGAGAAGCTCGTCCATGCGTTCAAGACCTTCAGAATAGACTATTGTAATGCATTACTAGGTGGATGTCCTGCATCATTAATAAACAAGCTTCAGTTAGTTCAGAATGCGGCAGCCAGAGTTCTTACAAGGTCAAAAAAATATGATCATATAACCCCAATCTTATCGTCCCTACACTGGCTTCCTGTCAAGTTTCGAATCAACTACACAGTATTACTTCTTACTTATAAAACACTAAATGGTTCGGCTCCCATGTATCTCTCCAGTCTTTTAACACGCTACAATCCGTCACGCTCCCTGAGATCTCAAAACTCTGGGCTTCTAGTAGTTCCTAGAATAGCAAAGTCCACTAAAGGCAGTACAGCATTTTCACATTTAGCACCTAAACTTTGGAATAGTATTTCTGACAGTGTTCGGGGCTCAGACACACTCTCCTAGTTTAAGTGCAGATTAAAAACATATCTTTTTAGCAAAGCCTACACATAACATACGTCTCACATCATAACCTTGTGCTCCAGAACATCTGATCACATGCACATAATCAACTTGTGCTGTTAATATCATAAACAGCAGCTAAGCTATTTTTTCTCCACTGCTTCTCTTTCTCTCCCCATCCCTGAGGCATCCTGAGGTTTGGCCAGCTCCAGTCACGTTCCACCTCATGAAGATTATGGACCTTTGAAGAAGTAGATGCCGAACTCGCAAACATCCCGTACCATCTAGAGACGTACCAGTGCCAATTTGATCCCGCTATATGTGTGAAATTTTGACATTGGACCTCCTGGAGTTGGTGTTGGCTCTGTGATGATCACAAATGTTGAGCTATTTTATGAGTTGCTCAGTAGCTCCTAGTTATATAACCATATAGACTGTATAAGACTGTAGAAAGAACATTACTTATAACCTTATACTCCAGTACTTATGTTAGTTCTCGCTCTCCAGTGTTTTGTATTGTTGAAAGATTTATGATCAAACTCTTGATGTCATCCAAATGAGGATGTGTTCCCCTTTTGAGTCTGGTTCCTCTCAAGGTTTCTTCCTCATAACATCTAAGGGAGTTATTCCTTGCCACAGTCGCCACGGCTGCTCATCAGGGATAAATACACACCATTCACCTTGACTGTTGATTTCTGTAAAGCTGCTTTAAGACAATGTCTGTTGTGAAAAGCGCTATAGAAATAAACTTGACTTGACATATTTATATCTATATATTTACAATGCCCGCAATGCATAAGTTGTTCCTATGTAAATGAAACTATGTAAATGGAATGCTGTCATTACAAATGCATTAATATGAGCCTTGATGTTTATTGCAAATGAATCAACATGTACTGGCCAATCAGAATCCAGAATTACACAGAGCAAAACACAATGTTAGCTGTTATAGCAGAATAATTGACACTGATCTTATAAATATTAAAAATATAAAAAAACTGTCAAAATTGAAAAGAAAAAAATTATCCAGTGGATAAATTCAGCTTCACTTTTGTCCCAAACAATTAACCGTAGCAAAAAACTTTACACAGTTACAAAGCACAGGCACTATCCCATAAACATTTAAAAAAATGTCTACTAGTGTAAGACTTCATGACATTAACAGTTATTTTTTGTTTTTTTTGTGTGTGTGTGTAAAATATCAAAAATTACCAAAAAAATTCCTTCTTTAATTAGCTTTAGATTAGAAGATTGGAGCTTCTGCCTGTTATAACATATTGGGACGAGCACATAAATATACAAGCTGCCTATATATATATTAATATAAACCTCATTATTTCATCACATTATAGAATGCCATGTATGGAAGGCAGCAGTGTTTTGCAAGTGCAGGATATTGTATAGGGTGCTAGTAAAAAAAGAGAAAGCTGTAAAAACTGTTGCTATTAAGCAAAGGCTAAAGGTCATACAGTGGCACACACAAGAACACAAAACCATTACAACAAAAGCTTGACAAGTAGACACTAAAAACCGAACAGAACTATACTCTGTATAATGTTGCTATTCAAGGTGAAACGAGACAAAGGTAAGCATGCTCGGGACATGTGACATGCTGGGGCTGATGGGTAATGAATAATTTGTGCTACTGTTTCTTATATAAAAATGTAAACTTCTGGAACTACGGTCACAGTTGTGCTGCTACACAAAATGAATCCAAACCATCAAATTAAAAAATTCATTAGCTGTTTTACAAAAGCCTAATATATTTATACAAATTTAAAAAATATATTTACAAAGACATATTTAACCAGAAAAGATCTAATTTTGTGTTGAGTACTGTGTAACACTAAGCAACTAAATGGCTGCTGCTTGCTTCCAGAGTACCTATAAGTCAGCGCTAAGTGAAAATCATCTGTGGAAAAATAAAAAGCAGCTTTATTGCAACAACACAATCAGGTAAACACTGTGAGGGAAGAGCGCAATAACTCAGTATCAATAAAGCAATAAATCTGTGCCATTCAGTTTCACATTCCTTTCATTGTATTGTGAGTCAGGAAAAGACCTCCGATATGCAGAGTAATTGGAGGGTATTGTAAGAGGGAAGAAAACTATGATGCCATTTGGAAAGAGGGGGCAGATTTTAATAACAGCCAACAAGGCCTGAGGGAAAAACATTGCATACACACACAGTGAAAAGATGTACAATATGTTCGAACGGAAGCAGGCACTTCATTCAATTGTCTGTTGTATCTGCAAAAGGAGGCAATTCATCAAGTAAGAATCAACGCCATATAGATTTTGCGAACGCATTCAAATAGAAGCACAGGACAGAATGTGAGACTGCTTTCTGGTATCAGATTATTATAACGATCTAGTATGATCTAATGAAATAGTGTGGATTAAATAAAAAACATTTCAAATAAACGTGTAATGGCTTTTTCCTGCTTTAAAGAAATGTAGTTTAATAGTACAATGTTTAACATTACTTTTAGTACCAAAACAATTATTTGACAAGTGATCAATCTAATATCTCTGTTTACATTTATATTTTTATTTATTTGCTGTAACCTACTGGCCATTGTTTGCATTAATTCAGGGCCAAAACTCCATTACGATACATCCTGTTATATTTCTCTTGTATTTTTTCTACACCAAATACCACTGGAACCAAGGTTCATAAAAACTTATGAATCTTTCACAGGTTTGTTTTTTTTAAATAGACCCTAGCCCCGCTCTAACCATAGGCAAAATCATGGACTTGTGCCAGCAGAGGTTTACTGGAACCATTTTGTCACAAATGTCATTCCCAGCTCTCTACAGTTTTGTGTACTACATCTATTTGCTAGAATAGTTAGCTACAATACAAGCTTTCTGCTGTATTGAATACTTATGAATGCTCGATTATAATACAGTGCTAAACAGAAGCATGAATCTGTAACGCATTTCTTCTAGACTTTTTTGTAAATAGACTACAGATGCTGATTGGTCATGAGTGCTGCATTCAATGTACATTACTGCATCTTCAACTTGGTTGATAAATGGATGAAAGATAAAACCTCATACAACTAAACTTATAATAATAATATTAATAATAATAATAATTATTATTATTATTATACTAGAATTATGATAGATGTAGAACTAGAAATAGTTGCTTTTTCCAGCATCACTGCTGTCAACTTTCCCTTTACTTCAAATCTATGCTTTCTAGATGAGCAAGAAAACACACTCAATAAAGACTCAGTAAAGAATGGCAGGAGTTTAAAAGGACAGAAGCATGACTATCTCGAGAAATGACAGAAACACCAGAATCAGAAATGTATATGGTATATCCTCTCAGATGCAATAAAAAAAAGCACTGCTGCCTTCCCCATGCTGTTCATGTGGATATTGTTCCACATGTAGTTAAAGGCAAGTATCACTTCAGCTGAAGTGAAACCAATCCTATGCAGATTTTGAATGTTCTATTAAACAAGCCTGCAATGTTCTTCACATTTTTCCTTTTTCGAAACCACAGTTCGATTCCACATATTGAAAACCAGCTTCAAACCACACATACACACACACCGACACCCACTTGTACTAAGCGTAACGTACAAACAAAACAATAATGATCAGGAGCTCAATCTTGCATGACGTATCAGCTATTCATTTTGGCTCACACTGTGTGTATCTGCAAAACATTGTTAGATTGTGTTTTTAATAAGCGAGCCCAGCCTCTCTGTACGCACGTTGTGCAGGAAACGCACGTATTTGCTCTAAGGACACTCAAAGCACCACCAGCATGTACCCGAAAGGCTGTTTTTATTTAATTATTTCCCACCTTGTTCTCCAAGAAAGCCATCTAAAACAAAATTATCAGTGGTGAAAACACAACAGGATAGTGCTTCATTATTTTTGGCTCGTGCTGCTCGTGCGTGTAGCCAAACGAGTTTCTGGTGATGATTACAGAAGCCGCTGAGGATGTACCTGCAGCGTGTTTTTGTTTCACTAATAGCAGGTTCGTCTCCGCGGCTCTGGCATGTGCTACGCTATGCTAGCTCGCTTTAATAGCATGCTGTCAAAAAGGCCATGTCTCTGGTACAGAGTTGATCGATGGTTTGCAGGGCTTCTATGAATACTCAACCATGTGCATCGCAGAACAAGAAAAGGCATCTCTGTTCTCATTTAAGGACTTAACCAGGTGCCTCTCGTTCTGTCTTTCTCTACCTCTTTCTCTTCATTCGACACACTATTGTTCGGGCTGTAAAGACTTTTGGAAGAAGTCCTATTTGTGCAACAACTATATAAGTTTTCGGACTACTTAAACACAGAGAAGATTGCAGGTGTTTCTATTAAAGCGATAGGTGTACATACATTATAGTATGTATGCACACACACTATATTGGTTATTAAAACATATTTAAATATAATATATATATATATTTTTTTTTATAAAAACTCTTTAGTTATCATTCACATTAAACATCAGAATGAGGAAAAAAAACTATTTCTGTGACTTTGATCACAACATGGATGATAGTTGGGTTGGTTTTAGTATTTCAGAAACAGAGGACTTAGTTTACTAAACTTGTTGGAATATAGTGATTATCTGGGTGAGAGAGAGAGAGAGAGAGAGAGAGAGAGAGAGAAATGGGCCAAAGGGAGCATAAACAATTTTCATTACCAAGACAGTAGCTTCTGGCCTGTAGGGATGTTTTTACAACTCAAATCAATTGAGAAGGAACTAATACAGAGCAGTGCAGTGCAGTGTGTGTGTGTGTGTGTGTGTGTGTGTGTGTGTGTGTGTGTGTGTGTGTGTAAGCATTTATGTGCATTTTAAGACTTGTTTGATTCATGCCCTCCTGGGTATATTTGGCTCTTAAAAAGCTGCAACCTCAGGAGGTATGTGTTAAACTTTTATAGCTTTATAACAGTTGTTTCATTTGCATAAGTAGCATTTTTGTCACCCTGGACTGATTCAGTAGAAACAGAATCCTGACACTCTGTGGCTTAGACAATGCCAGGTTGTGGACAAGGACCTGCACAAAGAAATCATAATTCATGAATACCTTACATATTGACCTCCATGCAGTGTGCAGGTTGTGACTCAGCAAGTGTATTTCAGACTCACCTGTATTGTTCTTTTGAATTGCGAAAACAATACCGACGTCTGCCATCCTTAAACAGTTATGTTATGTTAAAATACTTTCTGACATGGTTTAATTGGTTGTTCGTTGTTGTATGGCAGAAAATGCACAGTATTAGCACACTGATCTCTAATATAGTGACCTCAAACATAAGTGATAAGTCATTCTGAACTTTGAGCTCCAAGAAACAGAATGCAATGTAGCCAGTTGTGCAGCTCAGTTAGTTAATCATCTATGAGATGACTAGCATGATGGTTTTAACAAGAAAGCAGAAGCTTTAGAACTTTATGTGTTTACAGATAAGGATATAAGAGCGGCATAAATCATAAAGCTGCTGCATCACTCTCTCAAGTGAGACAAGTGCATTATGGGTGAAATAAGAAATTGTAATGTGTATTCATTACAATACACATTACAGTATATCTTGAATGCCCTTGAAGTACATATTAATCATGCACTTTATGGTCAATTCAAATGTGTTTTTTTCATTTACTGTTATAATGACCTCCACTCTTCTGGGAAGATGTTCCACTAGATTTCAAAAAAGAGATTTTTGCTCATTCAGATAGAAGGCTGTGACTTTACTTCAATTTGCATGCTACCATGTTCTGGCTTTCTTTTCGCCCACCATCACTTTGAGCACATGACCTCTCCATTTGGTGCTAATACAAAACCAATGAATAAAAAATGACTACAGTACACAAAAGACTGGCTCATTTCTGTTTTTCGAGAACCAAATCAGTTGTTGCTAAAAAATAAAAACAGCTCCTTTAGAGTCCTGGCTATCAGCCATCTGGCTTTGAAATACATTCCTGAGTTCTATAAGCCTGAGTTCTCTTGACAGCTGCTAGGCACTGCAAGCTAAAAGAAAGGCTCTCTGGACAGCCATTCATACAGCATGTGTAGAAATCAATGGCAGGTTATTCAGGCTTACAGGTATGTTTAGCATTCATAGACTGACCTTTATTTGCTACACATAGGCCTGTGTGCCAGTCAATGGGCTTTAAACCTAAACACACTTTATGTAACATGGAGTTTGCCTTCTAAATAAGAACTTGCAGCAGTTATTGACAACACAGAGGCTCAAAAGTTACCTGATAAGTCCAAATCGATGCCGTTCTCCGTTTCATTGCTTTGGAATATTGAGGTGAAATGTATCGCTGCATTTGCAAAAAAAAATTTCCCTTGGCTTGGTAATGATCTTGCTAATGAGCAGCCCATCATAAGTCTTGCCATGGCACAGACAAGGATGAAAGACAGACAGCTCAAAAGAATGCTGAACTACCAATCAGCATTTTTAGTGCCTGGGCCAGAGAAAGAATTTCAAGCTATGTCTATGTCTGATCTGGAAATTGACAGAGATGTTAGAGTTCCTCAGGCAAGTAAGCCTAGTGACTCACAAGTAACCCTAGTAACTCACAAGCTTGCGTGTCTAACCTTTGGAGCATGCAAGTCATGCTCAGCTACAAGATTAGCATAATAATGACATTCTATTTATTTTCATTAAGGCAAAATGCTAAGTCATCCTCAGCTAGCCATGTGGTGATATGCCTGCGGGTC
This sequence comes from Silurus meridionalis, assembly GCF_014805685.1. Classification (NCBI taxonomy): domain Eukaryota; kingdom Metazoa; phylum Chordata; class Actinopteri; order Siluriformes; family Siluridae; genus Silurus; species Silurus meridionalis. The sequence goes on along the minus strand of NC_060906.1, from coordinate 10,876,592 downwards.
ACAGCGGTAATAAAAATACATAACCGCTGAGACATGGCTGGAGAAATACTGAGCTCAGACACTTGAGGCAGATAAAAGTTAAGGATAAGGCAAACACACAGATGCAAAGATATAATATTTTCAAAAGGTTTATGTTTTAAATAATCTGACATCCCATTCTGGAGGAACTCTCAGACCACCAGGCAAAACAAAATGACAGTCTGCGACAGCCAAAAATATCACATCACAAACCTTTTACCACAGCGTCTACTGCTGTTAGCTTTATGACAGGAGTGCCAGTGCAGCACATCTCAAGATGTCAAAGAATTTGTTTTGACAAAATTGTTGAGCATCAACTGGTTTTGCAAATTGCTTAAGTGCTAGAACTTTGGGGGTCTTGATGACAGTAATGTTTCTGTTCTCAGAATCTGTTTTGCATACATTCCTGTCATAGCAGATCACTCCTGGATCCCTGACAGATAATTTTTTCTATACAAGTCTGTTTTTCCTTTCACATGCTTACACATTTCTTTGGTCTATTCTAAATTGAGTGTAAAATGTTTACCTTAAACCATGAGGCTTATTTTTTTATTATACATAATTTCGAATAACTTTTAATTCACAATTTTTACAGACACATGCACCCTTGGGTTAATCAAAAAAATGCTCATAGCTTCATTATACTGGAAGTATAATATATAATATAAAAGTAATAATACGGTTATAATGTCAATAAAATGCCAATCTTTTTTTCTGCTAAAATATATTTTTTTACTGCTGACCTAGCAAGAAATTCAAAACAAATAGCATTGTATCTTTTTCTATGAGTGCATAACAATATAGAAAACCTATATTCTATTCATAATGTATTTTCAAAATACAGCAGTGAATTCCATTTTTTCCAATTTTTGTAACTCACGTCTTTCTTTTTCATTTATTTATAGTAACATCTGATGTTCATCTATCAGGTTACAACAAAAGCAAAATGTGGGAATACAGACCCATTACCCACCGCACACCTCAAGCACTAAATCACATGACCGTGAAATCCTGAACCACAGTTATTCTTAATAAGAACCAAGATTAAAGTCACATTTGTCTAGCATAAAAATAATGTTTATTATCGATGCTAGGTTTATGTTGATTCCATGGTTGTTCTGTTTGTCTTTATGTTCCATAGCCAGAGCTCTTGTCCTGTGTTTCACAGTTAACAGTAGCCTATAGCGGACCATGCATTTTACACCTAGGCCTTCAGTGGTGTGGCAAATGAATCAATACACAAATATGAATCAAACTACCATCATTATGATGCAATGCCTATAAAACATCAATATCATAGATAAATGTGATATAAAAGAGAGCTGCCTTACAGACAAGTATCCAATAAAGTGAGAATGAAATACATTATTGCAAGAAACCGAATGAACACAATTTAAGAAGTCTTCTTGCACTGCAGCCACAGCTACACCGCCCACATGCGTCATTAGTGCTGCAACAAATCAATAAAATCGCTAATAATCGCTAATGAAATTCGTTAATGAATGCCGTTATCTATAAGTTGTGCAAGTTACGGGTTCGCGAAATGGCGGAAAAGTACAGGGACAACTGGCAGAAGGAACAAGTGTGTCCCCCAAGTTATTCCAAACACGGGAGCATTTTATATTAAATACAACTAAGAAAATTTAGTAACCTGCAAGTTATGCAAAGCGGAGCTTGTGTGTTATGGAAATACCACAGTGATGCACGAGCACATGAAAAGAAAAGACACTGGTGTCACGGATGAAGGCGAAACATCAGCACGGTAAATAAAAACTGTAGAATCCTCATCATGTGTAAATGATACAGTTTAATGAAGTGTTATTGTGTAAACTGTTTGTTTGTAACTTCAGCACAGTCGCACTGGATCTGTTCTGTCATGACTTGCAAGCATCAGGTTGCGCAATCAGTTCGCTCATGACATAGTGATGGATTTAATTAAAACGGTGTGAATCAAACACTAAATCTAGAAGCAACAAATAGCAGCAGTAAATGACTATATTTATAGCCACTGTTGTGGTTTTCAGCAAATGCTTATGCATTTGTACACCAGTGCATATTTTTTCCTTTTTTTAATCAAGTCTGTTAGTTTGCTGCATTTTATTCTATTCTCTTTTTTATAGCATTCATCTACTACAACAGTAACTTATCTGTTTTCAAACATGATTTACTTCAGCTTTATGCTCAAATGCTTGTTTTCAATGTTTTTTTTATGTTAATTTCTGCATATATCATTTGATTATTATTATACTAAATTAAATGAATTATATATTCTAGATTCTAAAGAAAATATTTTGTATATTTCTTTAAACAGAAATTGCCAAAATAATGTTGTAATATATTTTATATTGATTTTCAAAGCACGGTTGTCAAATTGCCATCTGCAATTATCATTAAAAACAATACAAAAATCGATTTAATAAATTACTTCACCTTGCATACTCAAATGCTTTTTTTGTTTGTTTTTTTACACAAAGAAACAACCTGGCATGAGTGAATTTGTTCAAGGAGAAATCCTCCATGCCCTCATCAACCAGCAGCTACTATAAGCTTTGAAATGTCAAAATTAAAGATTAAAGTTAAACTCATTATGTGGCTTTTGCATTTTTATACATAAATACGATGAAAAAAGATTTATATAGTTAAAATAAGCAAAATATCTTAGTAGAATTTTTTTTATCCAATTAATCAATTCATTTGGGGGAACGTCTGATTAATTGATTATCAAAATAATCGTTAGTTGCAGCCCTAATAATCATACATCACCTTTTTTAATACAGTACTTTATAATGTGTAAAATGGACATCCACATATTTACAGGATTTATCTAAATACTAATTAATTATTTCCAATGATGGCAGAGAGCTGTGAGATGTCAATGACCTTATTTAACAGAAAAAACGTGAGGATGTAGGGAGGGTTATTGTTTTCCTGTCTGATAGATGAAAGAAAAACACTGCCAAAACAGCAGCTCAGACAAAGATTTTTTTTTTTAAGTGTAGCCTGAACAAAATCTTCTTTCCAGTGATGTCCAGACTAATGATTTGTTCCCACCTGCTGCTACTGTACACATTCCCACACAGTTTACGTGCCATGAACACAAGCCCTCATTCTCCTGGGTGCCAGTTCCCAAACAGGCAAAAAGCCCTTCTTTGAGTACACTCAATAGCGTGCAGTAGCTCCTCTCAGCGGACGCTGCTGACACCAGGGTCAGAATGAACTCATCATTTCTGTCCCCTGAGCGCCATTCCCATAATCCTCTCTTTTTTGCTGCTGTCCTGCTGCCCGCACCTGCCGCCAACTCATCTCCTGAGCTGTGGGGCTAACATATTGGCAAATTAGGTTGTTACACCTGCCAAGAGTCCGTCTCTCACACACACACCTACACCAACTCCAGAGAATAGCACAGCCAGATGCTGAACCACATTTATCACATTCATTGGGAGTATCGTGCAAACTGAACAAACTTAAACTTATACATAAAAAATGTACCATCAGACATTGGACCCATCAGCCAAGCGTTTCTCTTCATCAGTCCCAAGAATTGCCTTTACTGCACAGTTTCACATTTTTACTGATACAATAAATCAACACTCGGCAGGATTAATAATTAATGGGTGTAGTGCTGTGCAGAGTGAGTATGACGTAATGCCACAGCAAGCAAAGTCATTCTTTAAAAAATTTTTGAAGACAGTTTGAGGAAGTATCGTGTAAAAATGTAAGTTTCTCACCATGAAAATGTTAGTTAATATTGCTTACTTCACTTGTTTATATTTTAAAACAGGAGCAGAACCTGGTGTAATGTGTGTATTTGTATATATCTGTTTAAATAGTACTATTTGGCAGATTCTTCTTCGAAAAGTGATCAGCTGTGTAGTTTGCAGAAGGGACGTGAGCATGCATCAGGTTGACTGTGTGATAGCTCTCACCTGTGTCTTATTATCGCCAAGTACTGGTGTATCTTTCTGGTGTCTGTGACTCCGTAACCAGGGAAAAAAACGGGGATAGAGCTTGTAAGTCTCTCTCTCTCACACACACACACACACACACACACACACACACACACACACACACACACACACACACACACACACACCAATAAACGTACAAAGCATGTATGTGAACTCTAAACTTGAACAGGGCAAAAGCCATAAGCTAATGGCAACCCACTTTTGGAAAGTGAAAACCCTGTCAAGAAATAAATAAATAAAAATAAAAAAGCAGAATAAAATGAGCCCACGGCTCACTGGCATTCCACTTGTCCCCCGAGTCTTCCTCTGTACACATTCACACCGGGGTTCTACATGCATATTTAAGTGTTTGTACGATTGCTCGCGACTGAAAAGATGTCTCTTCAGTCTGCACTTGACAACAGAAAGAGCATCAAATGTTCAGACAAGCAGGAAAAAACATATTCTGGCACCCGGGTGCCAGTACACAGAGGTGTCTGGATGTAATTCTTACAAGTTTGTTTATTTATTAAATTCTTTATTTTTGGAAGGTAGGCATCAGAATGTAAAATCTAATGAATATCGCAACTGCGTTGTAGATTTGTTTCAAGGACCTTGTGACACGTGAGGGACAAGCAGCCAAGAGTGAGTGCCAAATGATTACCAAAGCAGTTTTTTTTATCGGAGAGAAATAGTTGTACAGGGTGAACCTGTGCAGAGAACATATTCTGATCATTTAAAGTGAGATTCATGAAAGTGACTGAAAGATGGACGCATGAGCATGATGAATAATCGAAAATTGACCTGTTGAGTGACAAGCTAGCAAAAGGCTAGGAATTCAAGTCCAAGGACTAACAGAGTCACCATCAATTGGCTACTTTTATTTTCGTCTTGTAATCTGCTCGATGGAAGTTCCTTAAGGGAAGTGAACATTCTTAATAAATAGGATTAAAATTTGATTAAGCGTTGGCTTTGTTTAAGCTTCTTTCCACAAGTCATTATGCTCCTTAACAAAAATAGACTGGACGGACACACACACACACACACACACACACACACATTTTATATTTTATATATATATATATATATATATATATATATATATATATATATATATATATATATATATATATATAAATAAATAAAAATAATCAAAGTCTTTTGGCCGAAAACCGAAAATGCACCAAATATATATATATATATATATATATATATATATATATATATATATATATATATATATATATATAAATTTTTTTTTGTGGGACTCTTGAACAACCTAAATGCAAAATAAATAATCAACCATCAGCGCACAACATATATATATATATATATATATATATATATCTTTAATTTGTGCAAATCATTCCAGAGTGGGTATTTCATAAAAAAAAAAGACTGCTTTAACTTTTAAGTTAGGAAGCTACATTTCAAATTTCAGTGACATTGATCATATTTAATATTTAATACAAATAAGATTTTAATTAATACACTCTGTGTTTAAAGTAATAGAACAAATTGATGAGATGACAAATTGATGAGACATTTTTATCTTCTTTTCTTCTGTGTGCTCTAAAACCATAAAAGGCCACTTTATCACTTTTCTGCCTCCAATATAGAACTAAAAGAAAATGAATAAAGGTGTCATAATTTACATTCTGCTTTTCAATTGTTGAAAAACAAATGAACACAAAGACTTCACACAAACACTTCTTACACTGAATGAACACCTTCTCTGGAACTCTGTACTAAAAACCTGTTGCTTAAATCGAAACGTTGACATATACAGTCATTATTATAATATGAACAATGCCTTTGTACTTTATTCCACAGCAATATTAGGTCTGTTTACTGCTTGATGTTGCACTGTGCTAATGTCCTTAATATACTCTTATGTTATTTGCACATGTGCACATTATATATTTCTGTGTGTAACGTTTCACTGTATACTGTAGCACCTGTACAAGGTTGAAATTATAATAAAAAGCCCCTTAGCTTGATTTAAACTACACCCAGCGGCACACACTAACTACTGCGCGATGCCATCCAATTACCACCCCTCCCTCTATCCCTATTTATGTACAGAATCTCTAAAGAGCAATAAAGAGAAAGTGATCTGTGATGGACAGACTCGGGTAACAGGCAGACATGACCTAGCCGGATGCCATTGTACTGCACAATCCAGTGTGAGACGCCCAAACAATCGATATGACGAGAACAGGTGGCCTCCAAGGGGCCTGATGATGGGAACAACACTATAATGGGCAGAGAAATCTGCTTTACAAATCGATTCGGAAAAGGTGTTGAAGAGGCGCTAACGAATACGGCGTGTGACATACAGGCTTGCAGATTAACACATCGCCGTATGTATGCATCAGTGCTGCCAGAATACATTGTATGCTTTGAATATTACTTCCACAAGAGCATTTTATACATTTTTGGATCTATTTTTGACCAAATAACATGGTTGTTTATGAGTTGAAACAGAACTTTATTTTATATACTGTGTAGCTTAAAAAAAAAATCTAGTTTTAAAAATGACAAAACCAATTAAAAAAATATTAAATCCAAATGAATTTTAAGATTTCTAATAAAGCATTGAATCTCTTCTCGATCTTTGGGTTTCACGTGATTTACTTTGCTTTTTTCAAAAAGAGGAACTTAAGGAACAATGACAACAGGAAGAAAAGTAAAGCAGAGCGGCAGACAAAATGATCACCTTTCCTGTCTTACGGAGGACAGATGGCACCAGATGGGGTGATGAATGAGTCAGCAGGCTTTGTGCACTTCTGTTCGTGTACACGTTTCTGTGTGTGCGAGTGTGGTCTGACCTCCTGCGTTCATTCCTTGTCTCCTAAGGACAGTCTCCCAACTAAAATGTACTGAAATGGCTGCAGGATATTAGCACAGCCAGAGTGCTTATGTGACTTCCAAACTCTATCAGTAGAGCCCACAGGCGGCTGGCCGTGAGATGGAAAGGGCCGCAACCCATCATCATCGGTGCCTGTGGAGTCACCCAGCAAGAAGAAGTTGAAGCCTGATGAATGGCTATGAGAGAAACTATGCACTAATGCACTGCTGAACACAGCCAGAAGCATCACTGTCTGAAGCCTGGAGTCACTGTGCGATGATTTTTTTGGTTTGTTTTGCCAGATATTAAAGAGTATGAACACATGCATATGTAGCAACACATGATTAATAGAGTACCACAGATGTAAAAAACGTATTTAAGGATAAGCAGCATGCTCTATATGCAGGGTTATTATTTATTTATTTATTTTAATAGGGTTTTTTTTTTATTATTTGTTTTTGTTTTTCTACATTTCAGTTTTAAAGTTTTTTATCTTTGAAAAATCATAACTTTTTAGTTTGTATTTGCTTTTAGTTTTGCTTAAGGTCTTAATATTGACTATATGGTGAAAGACTTGATATTTGTACATTTGTATTCAAATAATACAATAATAATAATCATATTTATAAGACAACATAGAATCTATAGAAAGCTACAAAAATCACATTGTTGAATTTTGAAATTTATTACAGCTTGGAAATAGCAATGAACATGTATTTAAAAATGCTGTCGTAAACTAGAAAAAAAGTTGCTATTGTTTTTATTTGTTTCAATTTGAGTACACATGCTGTATAGTGTAACATATCGTATATATCAGAACAAATAAAGCATTGCAATAAAAAGAAAGTCTGACCACTTCTGCATTATAAGCAGGTCAAAGAATTATAAATATAAAGTATTATATATAAATTCTATATTTAGTTTTTCATTCATATTGCAGGCGGACATTATGCACTATATCAATAAAATGACTGGGACCCCTGACTTTTCCAGCTATATTTCGTTTTTTTGTCCAAACTGTAATCACAAAGTTGGAGGCACACAATTTAATAGGATTTTTTTTGGATGTGGTAGCATGAATTTTCCTCTTCACTTGAACTGGGAGATCCAAACCTGTTCCAGCAAGACAATGCCCTTTTCACAAAACCAACTCCATGAAGATCCATGGTTTGCATTGGTCTTCAGTGGCCTGCCATACAACTCTGACCTCAACCTTATGGAATGAATTAGAATGCTGACTGCACCACAGGTCTCATCACCCTACATCAGTACCTCACTTTACTAACGAGTTTACTAGAGTTTATTATACCAGCAAATAGGGACTAAATGTAGAATTTGATGTTCAAAAGCACATATGAATCCCATGGTCAGGTCTCCACAAACCTTTATGCATATAGTGTATTTTCAGGTTATATATTTAATAACCTACTAGTGAAGATAATTTTCCCATATAGTGCTGCTTCATTTGCAAATACAACTTGATTTTTAAATTTCTAAAAATATATTCATTGAAATTCCCTCTTTTAGCATGTGCTACAGCTCCTTGCCAAATGTTCATCATCTTTCTTCCCACATTTTCTTCCAAATTTGAACATCTACCAATATTCACCCACCGGCCAGCTCCTCTCTCTCATGACAGATAGTGAAGGTGAGGACTATCACATGTTTCCTCACAGACACTTAAACCCAGCCAGCTAAATTTTTTCAAACGGCTGCTCATGCTACATCACAGAGCAGGGTAACACGTTTTCAAGGTAGCACACTCGTTATTGGCCATCTTCACATACCCAGGCTCACAAACCTCCTACGACTGGTTAGTGTCTCTGTGATTCACGGGGCACAGAGTATGCCTTCCCTCACCTAGGTGCCTAAGCACAGATGGCTGAGGCATTGTCAGAATTCAAAGCTATTCAAACACTCTCCCGACCCCCAAAATATTTGCATGTCTTTTGAAAAGCATACTGAGCGGAGGCTTCGGTAGGCAGCTTTCTAGACTTCTAATATTTAATGTTATGGCTTGATTGTGTTTACACAACACTGACCTGCCCTGTGGTGGGCAGAATTAATAAGATAGCTGTCCTGTTTCCTTGGACCTGCACCAGCCCACAGTGGTGAGAGAGAGAGAGAGAGAGAGAGAGAGAGAGAGAGAGAGAGGTTATTATAAGTAACTGTTTCTTTGCCTCTCTGTCATTTTTCTATTCTACAAACCACAGGAGTTTGTCATCCAAAGCCCATCAATCAGTCGTTAGCAGTGCAATGCAAAGCCAGCCACCAAACCACCCTCTCTCTCTCTCTCTCTCTCTCTTACACACACATACACACACAGCCTGCACCCTCAACATGCTGACTGGCAGATGATGAATGAATTGGCGATTCACTCCTTTCTCTTCCACCTTCACAATTAATTAGGCTCGCTGGCTCTACTGCCAAAGTTTCTCTCTGTTACACAGGCATATGTACACGCACACATCGTGTTTTAAAATAAAAATATGTAAAATGTTCATAGAGAAGCAGTGCTCCTCATGGGAATGAGCCAAGGTCGCAGAGGTCAGGAATTCATTTTGTCCCCAAGAACATATAGAAACACACACACACACACACACACACACACACACACACACACACACACACACACACACACACACACATTCTTGCTTGTACACTTGTGCTAGATGCCCTAGAAAATATATCTGTTTTCTCTATTTGCCAGAAATCGCAGTACTCAAGAAAAGACTAAAAGAGAGAAAGTGTTTTAGACAGAATATATACAATATATTATATTAATCAAAAGGATTAATTATTTAGAATTTAAACAATTTAGCGATTTGCTGATTTTTTTAACCAAATAATTATAATTTAGTAGTATCTCGGTCCTTTTTTTTTACTACAGAGAAACTTGTTAACCCAATCCCACAATAGTTGCCATTTGCCTGTAGGCACCCTGTAAAACCTATTTTGGGCAAGAGTAGCATAATTTCTAGATTTCTGTTTCTTTTTTTTAATAGCAAGTTTTCTGTTTCTGCAAAGAAGATTTTCAGCAAAATAATAAAAATGGTGTTAATTTTGGAAAAAATATACAGTCCCCTACTGGGGAGAAAATTGGGCAACAAATCATTGATCAGAAAATTAACAAGAAAAAAACAAATATCGTATTTGTCCCTCTTCAGTCAATCCTGGCTCCATTAATGGCAAGAACCAAATAATGGAATTATTTAGTTTAAAAAAAATGTATAATAAAACAAATTCTACGACTGTTAATAAATGCAAATGAGTTGTGACCTGCAATACACTGTATGGACAAATGTTTGTGGACATTTAAGCATTAGATTTGTATACAGTTTTTGGACATCCCATTCCACATGTAGTTCCCATAATAACTTCCAATTTTCTAGGAAGATGTTTCACTAGATTTGGGAGTGTACTTGTGGAGATTTGTGCTCATTCAGACACAAGGGTGTTAGTATATCAGGTACTGATGTAGGTGATTTGAAGAGGCCTGGGGTGCAGTCAGCATTCCAATTCATGCTAAAGATTTTCGATAGGTTTGAGACCAAAGATCTATTGCAGGCCACTTGTGCAACTTCCGTTTCCATTGATCACTTTTTGCATTGCTGGGCTGGAACAGGTTTGGGTCTCCTAGTTTAAGTGAAGGAAAATTGAATGTTACTGCATCCAAAGACATCCTATACAATTGTGTGCCTCCAACTTAAAATGCACACTGTTATAGAATGTCTTTGGGATAAACATATAAGAAACAAACTTACAGGCATTAAACGTATACATTCCAACTTCACATCATTATCTCTGTAAAGCTGCATTTTTTATTCCATTGTTAAAAGTGCTAAACAAAAATACTGTAAGTCTGAATGAATTTTACAAAACTTTGTGGAAACAGTTTGGGGCAGAACCACATATGGCTTGAAAAGTCAGATATCTCAATACTTGTCTATAAAGTATAAATCAGTGTTAGAAAGATTTCTGTCAACCTGACAAATTTGTAGCTAAGTTTGTCCTGTTTTACTCTAACTGAGGCACATTCTCTTAATCTGCAACCATCTCTGTCTCCGCAGTTAACATATCACAGGATGTCCACCTTGTGCTTTCGTTTTTAGTCCTCCCCTTGCAAGTGTTGCTGTTGTGAATACCATGAGCTTAATGAAGGATCGTCGTAGTGCTGCTGCTCTAATCAAGGCACCAATTACTGCGCACATGTTCCCTTAGCTGGGTAAACACAATTACAGCTATCTGATTAGCCTGCCAAGAAACAAACCCATCTCACACACATATAACACCACTATAAGCACCTGAATCCATGAAAGGGATAACAGTAGCCCACATAATTTGTCTGTAAATCAAAAAGCCATTTCACTGTAAAATGATTAATAATGACAGGGCTGGCGTCGCACGTTCAGGCAGGCAGCTCTGGAGCAGGACAGCTGGCTGAGTGGCTGATCGATGGCTTGACTGATGAGTGACATTGATTTCAGAATCAAAGCAGATTGCAGGTGGCTACCAAGCTCTGCTTAATGATACTGAGCTCTAGGTGTCACTTATGCCTATGACAAATCTGTTTTTTAAAGAATTGCGCTGTCACAGCATCTCTGTTCGTAAAGTGAACGAGAGGTAGTTAAATCTTAGGATTTTGCGTCTTTATTTCCACCAACATTATTTTAAAGAATTTATACAGATCATTATCAAAATAGGTTAGCAAATCGAGAGTCATTTAAAACAGCAGGCCTATACAGTGAAAATAAAAGAAATAAAAAACAAACAAACCAAAACAAAAAAGCTAGCTCATACCTTCACAACTGGAAAATACTGTAAAAACTTTGAAACTAAAACAGTGGATGAAACCATGTTAAATACAACCTGTCCATCTTCACAACAAATTTATTACATAACCAGAATATTTTTCATCCCACTTTAATATTTTAGGCAAAATGTCTCATTGGTGAATGGAGGCCTAATGTTACAAAAGCACAATGATTCTATAAGGATACACTATATGACATTAGTTGCATTACTATATGGAAGTTCTTCCTTCATTTAAACAAGAAGTCCTAATCATCTTCCATCATGACAATGCTCCTGTGTACAAAGCCAGCTCCATGAAGATATAATTGACATGGTTTGAAGTGGAAGATCTTGAGTGGCCAGCTAAAGAGCTTTTATTTCAGCCCTATTGAGCACCCTTAGGATGGATTGAAACATATCCTATGCATCATCACCCGACATCAGTACCTGACATTACCAACACCCTTGTGGGTGAGTGAGTACAAATCTCCACCAGCACACTTCAAAATCTAATGGAACATCTTCCCAGAAGAGTGAAGATTGTTATAACAGAAAATTGGGACTAAATGTGGAATAAGACATATAAAAAGCACATACAAAACTTGGACTGGTTCTACAAAATTTTGTCTATATAGTGGATCAGCAAAAAAAAAACTAGATATGAGTTAAAATTATGAACACCAATTTCTATAAAGTTAAATTAATCTACAGGTACAATATCTTGCAGCTCAGTCAAACTAGTTAAATAATAGAAACATTTATCTTGATGAATATAAGAACATAATACTCTCAGTATGTCTGGATCTGTCTGGCCGTTTCTATGTTTTAACTTATAAATAAGTAAATGTATGTTAGCCTGGGAGAACCCTTCACATCAAACTGAGGCATGTTGTAATAATTATGTTTACTAAAAAGACGCTTCCCTCAACTGCATTCAGAGTCTTAAAATCCGGTTATCTCCAAAAGTAAAAAAAAAGATAAGAGGAGATAAGTCCACTCAAGATGCTGTTAAAAACAGGATGTGCTTATGCCAGTACAGCATTAGTGCCCAGCTGTAAAGCATTTTAAGTGTACAGCTGTCAGTATAATCACAGACTGCATTTCCCACAAGGCCATGTACTTCATGAACTACGTCATGTGTTTTTCCACCTCTTTTACATTTCACAGATAAGTAGCTCTTGTATTTCAATGCACCATTCAAAGCAAATTTTGTGTGTTGTTTGGCTTTCTATGTTGTCTGTCTTGCCCATGATTGGGTCCTGGATGTTAAAGCTTATGGTTATTTTGTGTTTTGCTTCATGTGTTAAGTATCATGTGTCTTGTTTTTTGGCATCCATATTTGTTTTTATTGTTAATGTAATTAAATTAATGTCCGCATTTGCGTCCAGTGGGAAATCTGTTATTTCATAAATAGCAGTATCATCCACATCAGTCTACCCACATTGTCATTTCAAACATACACAAGAGACTATACAGAAGTCACTTCTGACTACATAAAGCTACACAAGACTACATACAGTGCAAACAGCAAGAGAAGTACGAATGTCTTAAAAATATAATTTCAAATATATTACTGCATGATAAAACAACCCAGATAAAGGCATTTCTAGACGTTTGCAGAAGGTAACAAAGAAGACTCATAGGCTTTGGACATAGTTACAGCAAATCTGGTCTATGTCAAATCTTGTATTATCTCCTTATATATTTTGAACACTCTTTTTATTTTTTAATGGGTCATGTTCTAGTAAGAACATTTACCAACAATTTCTTTCACAAATCCTGGATCAGAAGGTAGCAAGTTCAAATCCCAGCACCACCAAGCTGCCATTGCTGGGCCTTTGATCCCTTAACCCTTAACTGCTCGCTTGTAATTCGCTCTGGACTTGGGCATCTGCCATAAATGTAAATGTAAATTTAAGTCAGAACACAGGCTGATTCACCTGCTTTAGAAAATGGACAGAGAACAGCTCCATAATGAGGACCATCATAAAGAACATTCTACAATAACAGCTTCAAGAACTTGTTTCCATCTGTTGTTTTGCTCGTGAAAGGAAATGACAAATAGGAATGAGCAAATGATAAACTGACCTGGACGATATGAGTGACTCACTGATGACATTTAACTTTTATTGGGTTGCAATGAAGATGCCCGGATGCCTCATCACGAACACAGACACCAGACACTGTTATTTGCACAGAATAGCATAAACATGCCCGTTAACGCTTCAGGCACGCGATGCAAATGTGGTATAAGGTTGTTTGCAATATATACTGCTGTTTGGACAGCACAGAGAAGAGACACCAATGGTTACTATGGAGACTTCAAGCTGTACAAAATAAATGGCATGTTAGACGTGATACTGACAGGGTGAACGAAAGGCTTACACACAGGAAATGGCCACTCAAAACACAGACACAAATAATACAGTATACGCATTGAAAAATAAGACAATGCCCCGAGCTGCTCTTTATTCTGACATACCGACTCCCACAAGTGAATAGTGCTCTTTATAGCGAGCACAGGGGAACATATATGAACTGCATGCGACTCGTGACAAAGAAAGATGAATACAAAATACCTGCACTGAATAACCACTGATGCACCAGCTGAACTCTTGGATATGTCAGAAAAAATCAGTAACAGATGATTCCAGTGCCTTTCTGGGTTTTGTTATTGATGTATGAATTAATTAATGAAACCGTGTTAAGCCTATACCATCACACGCTTGAAAACAAAGGTATGCCCTGTATTCAAAATTAAATACATTTCTATAATGTTAATGTCCTTTATTGCTTTTTAGAAAGAAGCAAAAACACACCAACAAAATTAGGGACCCAGGCAATATACTAGATACTAAGGTATCTAAGGCATACAATTCAAAAATAGAAGTTGTGAAATTTGATTTCTTGTTGGAAATGCACATCCCTTTATATCTGCTTCGTAACAACAAAAATGCTTTCTCAAATCATGTCTGCAGTAGTGTAAGCCTTATCCTATCCCAAGTATCTTCTCCTAGGTAGTAAAACTAAAGCATTCACCCTTTCTTCAAGACCCTAACAACGTGAAAGATGTTTAATCTCTTACCTGTCAATCACAGCAACACTAGCCTACCTACTTATGTATGTAGAAAGGGGCAAATAGCACATTCAAAAAGATGCGGTGGAATTTTCGAAAGATGTGGTTGTCTTATGTCTTGTTCTTAGAAATAATTGAGAGACAAAAAGTATATATTATGTAGACTGCAAATTAATATTCCACTTCAAATGATACATTTTCTTTGACCCTCTTTACCATTTATATATGAATATAGTAAAAGCACTGCACACTGAGATCCACACCATGGTAAAAAAATTTACTTTTAATTGTGCAAAAAACCCCGCAGAAAGTATCTATCTGCTCCACATAGCTGAATGCTGCTAAATCCGAAGCTCTCTTTTCTCCACAGGGATATTCACAGCTAGAAGGTACAGATATAAATCTCTGATCAATTATCAGATCAGAACATTTTTCTCAAAAAAAAAAAATATATATATTTTGTGTGATACATCAAGAAACATCATCTTACTGTACACATTTCACAATAAAAATTATGGTCGAGGGAAAATAAGTTTAGGGGTATTCCATTTAAAACATGAAAATTATATTTTCTTATCTTCAATCAGTAAGAAAGCTCTACACCAGGGGGTCAACCACATGAGTCTCCCGTGGGCCTTTTCTAAAAATAGCTCACTATAGCGCCACTTACTAGTGAGCTGCATCAATTTTTTTGTTGCTATTTTTTTTTTAAATCACAGTTGCATTAGTGTGAATTTTAAAAAGGCCATTTTCAAATATAGATAACTAGATATAAATGAATATCATTCATTAGTAATAATAACATAATTAAAAGTAAATTGAGCAAATTTGTTATTTCAGAACTTGTGTGTTATTTCGACTTGTGTGTATCAAACTGGTAGCCCGTCACATTAATCGTTACACAAGAAGTAGCTCTCAGTTTCAAAAAGTTTGGTGACCCCTGCTCTACACAATCAAAATCCAGTCATAACGGTCATAGAGTGTCATATAGCTTTCATTTTTTTCCACCATATTTAACCTTGATATCCATGTATACAGCAAGTGCTACAGAGTTCATTTTGCTGCTGATTAATTTTTCCTTACAGGACAAGACTCAATGAGGCTGATCTAATTACACACACGTAATACAGCTAGGTCAGCTTAAACACACTGCTCAAACTGCAAGTCATGGCCTCAGCAAACACACCATAGACCCATAAGTGAGTGAATTATTTCTGACTGCATACATTATTATTAAATTATACCATTATATAACTGTAATAGCTAAATCATACTGTATATTACAGTGATATAATATGTCAGGAGTATTATATGCATATTAATAATATTAAAGCTTTTTCTTTTTCAAATGTCAGACGTTTATGAAGATACGCAATAAGCTTTAGCTTTAAGGCTTTCCGATCACACACACACACACACACACACACACAATCAAATAAATTTGACTTGACACTTTAACAAGCACACTTTGATGCACGATCTGCCAGAGGATTAACCCACAGAAGGGAACGCATGCACATTCACTTAAACACACACGCTCAGTCTTTTCTGCTGCGTATTATTTGCTTACCCATCTCAGCAGGCTGTGTCTTAACGTGCCGCAATTATTCCTGATTGTCAAAGAGAGAAATCAGACACAAATAGTTTGTTTAATTACAGCAGAGGAAAGGGGAAAGGGGAAAAACACAAAATAAAAGAGAGAGACAAACCCAAGAGGCCTGAAAGGAATGAGGCATAAAGCGCTCTGCTGGAAACTGCTGATTGGATAATTTTCACCGGAAGAATATTGCCTTTAAAATGAAGGACCTTCTGCACATATCGGAATAAAAGCGTTTCACAAGGCTGGTGCTAAAGGTCTCGTCATATCGCTATAACAATTCACTGGACAAAGGTTAGCTGAAAGAACAGCGTCACGTGAGGGGACCTACACTGACATCAATGGTAGTGAAAGATCTGTAGAACTGATGTGTACTGCTTATGGATCCTGCCTTCAAAAATAAATTGCAGCATGTTCAAGCTCGTCACTTGGGTCACACTGAGAAATCAATAACAGCAAATGTATTCAAGTCAGGTACAAAATATGGACAAAAGTTTGTGGAAACCTGACCATGAGATGTGCTTTTTATACATCTCATTCCACATTTGCTGTTATATCAACCTACACTCTCCTAAGCAGATTTTCCACTAAATGTTGTCCTCATTCAGCCACAAGGGCATTTGTACAGTCAGTTACTGATATAGAGTGAGGAGGCCTTGGGTTTTATTCAGAATTTTAATTCATCCATTCATCCCAAAGGTGTTTAATTAAGTATAGTTTAGAGGCCGCTAAAGATATCTTCCATATCTTCTTGTACACAGGGGCATTGCCATGCTTGAACAGATTTGAGTCTTCTAGTTCAGGCAAAAAGAAATACAATTGTATGCCTCAAAATCTGTAATGAAAGTTTGAGGAAGAACCACATATAGATTAAAAATGTCAGGTGTCCCAATACTTTTGTCCATATAGTTTTTCACATTTGATATGTATTTATTATATATTATAAATATATAGTAATCATAGGAAATGTTACCAGGATCATATTGTTTTTCTCCTACACTTGTATCAAATTCTCTGTAATTGAGCCAAACAGCATGTTTGCCACCGAGGTCACTCCTGCCCCCGATGTCTTTCTCTGTAATTAAAATGGCATTTAATTTATGTGCTGTCAAGTCTCTGATTACATGCTGAGGCCAAGGAGTGCAAGAAACAATTTCATTTTATGTTTTGTATCTCATTCTATAACCTTCATGGTTACTTTAATTGATGCAGATTGTCTAGAATGACCCTCCGCAAATGATGGCCTTTAGGACACTGTAATTATAATTTAAAGGCAGCAGAAGTGGGAATTGAGGAGAGCAGGTATTTCTCTCTTTTATAATTTGAATTGAATTTTATTCTATGCACAACGCAAGTTCCATGTCTCAATTACAGAGAAGTCGATACAAGTGTAATATAATATAAATACATATCAAATGTAATAAACACCATATGATTGAGAGTTTTGGGACATCTGACTTTTCCAGCCATATTTGGTTCTTCCCCAATTTTTACCACAAACACTGAGGCACACATTTTTTTTCAGTTATTATCAATACAAACAATAAGCTTGGCATTCTGACTGGTCTACAGCTTTACAGATCTCATATAAAGTAATCACAGCTAGCATTAACTTCTCAGTAATTTGTGCTACAGTAGCTCCTCTGTGGGACTGGACCAGATGAGTTTGCTCTATGTGCACCCATTTCTTTGTTGCTGGTTCACTGCTTTACTTTACCTGGACTACTTTTGTTAAGGTCTAACCTTTGCATACCAAAAACATTCCACACAAGATGTTTTGACCAAGTTGTCTAGCCATCACAATTGATTAACCCATTTTTCCAGCTTCCTACACAATAAATCTAGGAAAAGAATATTACCTTGCCTAAAAGATCCCACACCTTAACAGATTGCAAGAAATAAATTAATGTTGTTTATGTCACCTGTCAAAGGTTTTAATGTTAAGGTGGATAGCTGTACAACTCAACTGTAGATTATTTATTTCTTTTTTAAATTGAAGATTAATGTGTCTAGTACTAGTGTTTGCAAGCATCTATTAAGTAATACTTTTATCCTTTCACATCTTTGGTTGAGCACTCTAAACTCATTTGGAAATAATCCACTTGTTAGAAACATTCGACTCTGGCCCACTGGCTTTGGGTTTCAATGATGCAGGCAAGGCTAGTGTAAAGAGTTTAAAAGGTTTAAGAGGATTGTTTTGAGAGCTGATTAAGTAGCTTTCACACTGCACTCCACTCTATACTACGAGCCAAATCCTTCAGATCCTATTCAGTCTTCTTACTAATTATCCAATCAGCAGCTGAGGTGGGGTGCACTAGTGTGAAATTCCACTGCCAAAACCGATTTCAGATAGTATCCACAGCACAGGGTGTCCTGCCAAGCCTTAACACTGGCTACTGTATCTTATTCCAATTCTAGCACAACTACATGCCAGTGCAAAGGAACTTGTAAATAAAAGGGACCAGTGTGTTACTATAAAAGCATCGCATTAGCATTTCTGCAACAACAGACCATCGTCTGGCATGTCTCTGTCTGAACAGAGTCAAACTACACATTACAAGGAACCATCAACAGAAATCTGCAGTTACCAAGATATACAAATATAAAACTGTCATTTAGAGACTTTTATATAATAAAAAATATGAATGTATGAATAGACATAAATCAGGAAATGGAAGATTGTGAGATAATTCGGGAGCCTAGCGATCAAACTCACAGCTTAATAAACTGCTGCTGGTGGATTCTGAAACGCACACCACACAAGGAAAAGAGCAGATATAAAATAAATAAGTTAATCCTTTCTCTGTCTGTCTACACAATATCAGTGTGATAACTGGTAAGACAAACACATTCATGAGTAAAACATCCTCATGCAAAAAAATCCACACGCACAATTTGCTAACATATTAGATTGACATTAGATTATATATTAGCCTGCCTTTGATATTTTAATGTGCATGTACTTCCTTCCACATGCCCACTTGTGGATTGTAAGGACCAGATACTTTAATCTATCACAACCTCAGCAACAAACTATGAGACAATAAATAATCAAATAATACATAAAAAATGATTTTAATCCTCCAGATACACCGCAGGTATTCAGATGTGTATGCAGCTGTGTGAACAGCTACATGCAGTTATGCACAAAGTATAACCTCAGGCTTACATAAAGACTTGGTGTGCATTATAATGTGTGCACACTGAAGATGCTTATGTGTATGCTTATATTTATGTGTGGTGGCCTGGGAAATGCTTCTTCATTGTTTCAGATGGTGACAATCCCTGAAGCCACCAAGTTTACTGTATAGAGTTACTTTAGAATGGTGCAACAAAGAAAAACCATCCATTAAACAACAGTTATTGGATTAAAGCACATTGTCATGAGAAAGATCAATGAATAATATCCAGACTGGTTGAAAGTGGCATAAAGGCTACAGTACATCAGATTACAGAGAGGAAGTGGTGGGACAGTGGTTAAGGCATTGGATCTTGGACTGGAGTATCCTGAGTTCAAATCCCAACACAACCAAGTGAACACTAGAGTGCTTGACAGATCTGGGAAGAAACAAACTACAAATATTTACTACTGTTCTTTAATAGATTTTTCTGGTATAAGTACTTTACTATTTATTTTTTAACAAATTTTTACTTTTACTCATTAGATTTTGTAACACAAATATCTGCATTTCCTACTTCTTAGATTTTCACACCAGACTCTTATAAGCTGAATGACTCTAATCCTTTAGTTTTAATCTATTTGGTGACATGATCGATATTTTCTCTTCTCATTACACAGTTTTGAGCCTATAAACCCATTTCTTGTCATTGTGCAGCTCTTCCACTGCTGTGTCATTTCCTTGCTATCACGCACCAGAGACGTAGGGTAGCCTATAAAGCTAACAACCAGCAAGGCAGAAGGCAACAAGAAGTATGGGGTAAATGTGGATGAGACAGAGGAGTCAGCGATGTAAATATGACTAAGAACAGAGGCATTCCTGATCACCTGATCATCATCTTTTTTTTTTCCGCTTGTGTTCTATATGGTGGCTGTTCAGCCTGGATATCTTCAATAGGTAACAAAATGTTTAATTCATTTGTATTAATATATTAATATGATATGAGGTTTAAATACCAGTGTGACACTAAAACAGGTAGTAGTAATGGCTACTTTTTACTTAATTACATGTCAGAGCCCAAACCTCTTTAGTTTAACTTGAGTGAAAAAGTGTATTCACTACTTAAACTTTTACCAGAGCCTTTTAAAACATGAGTATCTGTACTTCTACTTAAGTAAAGGATGTGTGTACTTTTACTATATCTGGTCCTTGAACACAGCCCTTAAGCGTCAACTGCTCAAGTGCAAGTAGCTCTGGATTAGAGCGTCTGCCAAATTCCATAAATGTAAATGTCAGTC
The DNA here is from genome assembly GCF_014805685.1 of Silurus meridionalis. Classification (NCBI taxonomy): domain Eukaryota; kingdom Metazoa; phylum Chordata; class Actinopteri; order Siluriformes; family Siluridae; genus Silurus; species Silurus meridionalis. The sequence continues at coordinate 10,855,892 of NC_060906.1, read as the reverse complement.
ATGATCACGATGGTGTACAATCATGGTACATTTGTAATAATGTACTGTACAACATGTTAAACTCCTTAGGCAGATAAGCTAACAGCAGAAGATCACGTCTGGTTCCATTTCTGTCTGCCAAGAAATGAAAGCTGAGGTGGCAGTGGGTACAAGCTCACCAGAACTGGACAACTGAAGATTGGATTAAAATAACCTGGTCTGTCGAGGCACACAGAGTCAGAATTTGGTGCCAATAGAATTAATCCATTGGTGTCCCCAGCATGAATCTTGTACCAACAGTCCAGTTTGGTAAGGAGTGATGTAATGGTGTGGAGAATATTTTCTTCACTTTAGGCCCTGATAATACCTACCAATTGTCGCTTTGAGAAACTATTTGAAATTCAGCATTGCTGTTGACACTGTGCATTTGTTCATGTGCACATTTTCCCGTCTTCTAATTGCAAAAGTCATCTCAAACTATTTTCATGAACACAGCAATGATTGCTGTTCATGAACACAGCAATCTTATAGAACACGTTCTGGAAGTGGTAGAAAGAGAGAGGTGCAGCATGAAAGTGCACCTAAAAAAGCAGAAATTTCGTGATTCAGTCATTTTGACATGGAGCTGAACCTCAAAGGAATGTTTTGAACAATTTGTGGAATCCAGTGAGAGCCACTGGATGCTCTATATAGTATGGGAGGTGGTAGCTTAATGGTAAAGTTTCCCAGCCACACCAATCTGCCACTCCTGGGCCCCCAAGCAAGGTCCTTAACCCAATAGCTGCTCAGAATGAGATAAATGTAAGTCAATCTGGATAAGGGTGTCTGCAAAATGCCATAAATGTATCAGTATAGGGTTTATAATAATAGCTCTATGTTTATAGCTTTAACTTTGTGTTTATGACTTTATATGCACAAATTCTTATTATCCAGCAATATTAAAAGAATTCATAATTAAGCAAATGTGACATTATAAGCATGAGGAGTGGGGCCATCCACTGGTCCATAGTTCAAATGTGGAAATAAATGAACAGCCAAAAATTCGCTTCTAAAACCAGGGCAACAAGTGAGAGGAAGCACGAGGTTCAGTCAGCGCTGTTTTCTTTAGGCTTTGTTTATTAGTCATGCCGCATCTCTAACTGTCCCTGGCTGCATTCACCTCCTCAACATTCCAATGTGAATCAATGACATTCATATTCATTAACTCCAGCCCCGAGAGCGGACTTTCTGTGTTTCTCTGTGTGTGTCTGCGTGAGATCCTTTTCCCATTATTACGCCCCTTGTACAGACCTCAGGGATCTGAACACACATAAAATGCTCATTCATTATACCTCAATTAATTTCATGGCATGTTTGAAAGCCATCCCACGTGTGTGTGTGTGTGTGTGTGTGTGTGTGTGTGTGTGTGTATCCATCACACTTGTGTTTATGTGCTCAGAGTGTGTCTGTGTGTCAGCTGTGCTCAGTAGCCAGATGGTTGGCATGTGAAAACACTGAATACTTGACAGATAAGAACCCTTACTCTTTTGGGCTTTTAAATGAGTGTATGTGGCATGCATGCTGGGTAATGTAGTTACACTATGTGATGGTAAATTGAAGCTCTGGTAATTGTCACTGCAGTGCTGTAAATGAAAAGAGGCTTATTAATTACATGGCACAGAGCATATTGAAGAGCAGAGTCACTGATGTAAACAGGTCATTAGTAGCAGTAAGGTTACTTTGCTGTTCGAGCAACAAGGTTGAGGCAGGTTGTAATATAATGGTTACCATGGGAATAGAGGCAGCTGTTATTACAACGCGGTTCAGACTAGGTTGGTTTCCATGGGAATAGTGATGCAGGTCAGAGTCATTAGCAACCACCGCTGCTGTCAAGCATGATTGATGATACCTTCGAGACTGATCGAGCAGGAGGCAGATGTTGAGTTGGATAGTAAGTGGTTAATAGAGTTCACATTAGCGATTATTTTGTTTACAGAAAAGAAAACTGCTACCTGGAGCACTTTTTGTGATAATTTGAAAAAAAAAGAGGCTAATACAACAAGTACAATGTAGTCAAAACACTGCTAGATTTTTCAGCATCTGAATATTTATAAGCCTGTGAAGTTCCATCCATAGTTCACTAAAGAAGTCAAATATATGGCGTATACAAAAATGTGAAAATATTTGCAGAAACATGACGTATCAAAAAGCTCATAAGGTCAGTGGTTTAAGCCCCATCACCTGAGCATGGCCCTTAAACCTCTCTGTACCAGGGATGCTGTATCCTAGCTAACCCTAGCTTCCTAACATGCTGGGATAAATGAAGAAAGAATTTTACTGTGTTTTAATGTAGATGTGACCAGCAGATTTTTTTGGGATAACTTGGTCGGTTTTCCATAATGAATGTTTAATTCGTTCTGAAAATCAGCTCAAAATCAGATTTAGTCAAATTTGCTCACAGCTGCTGTTAGCTTATCATTTTAGTTGTCTGAGCTTTGACCTTTCATGGTGCTTTGTGGGCATCATTAAATACAAACCAATAATTAATAGGTGATTTCAACCTAAAACGTGGAAATGTTTTAAATCGAGCTTGACTTGAACAAAACAATTTACCCACAACTTTATTAAATTATTGATAAATGATGTCCATTGCCATTCTGTAATATCAGACATCATCGAGACAGAGGGCACAGTTTAACAACAATTCTGCATAAAGATTAGCCGTCATACAACCTCGCACAGCAGACATTAGAACTTAGTTTCCATTTAATTACAGCCAAGAACATTTTAAATGCTACCCTATAGCTAACAGGTGGCTGTAGACATTGCCAATTAAAGATTGAAGTCGCAACTTGATCCCACCAGTTTTTACTAAAGTGAATGCATTTAGAACAAACCAAAAACAAATCGTCACAAAACAATGTCATTCTTGACATTGAGCAAGTGATCACTAAGAAAATCCTTTATAACTGATACATGCTGATAGTTAGCAAGCTAAGAAAAAAACCTCCTCTGTGTAGCCTTTTTCTGTTATTTCTGCAGATGTATGTCTTCTTATGTATACAATAAATCCATTCTAACTTTTTGTTTCCTTTTTTTATTACAAGTTCTGGAAGCTCTGAAGCAGTAAATTTGTGCGAAAACAAAAAATAGTTTACTGACTTACAGTACAATTAATTACCATAATTTCCAGGCTATAAAGCGCACCCATGTATAAGCCGCATTGAATTTTACAAATATTTTCATTTTTAACATAAAAAAGCCGCACCTGTCTACACTAATGTACTTTACACAGGCTTTAACGAAAGACACGTTACACACGGTGTAACGGGTGAAATATGTTGCACTTCCTTTAGGAGCATAGCGGTATTTTGGGAATAGCCTGCCACTGCATTTTTTCCGGTATTACTGCGTTTGTGCAAGACTGAGGATTATGTCCTTATTATTTTCCGATGCTCATTTCTAAGTTTCTTTGACTAACCCTTAACGCTGTTGCCAAGAAAAATAAAAAAGCACAAGTTTTGGAAACCTGTCTGTGCTTATATGATTTCTGTTGCAACTGGAGTTAGCGAGCTCTCCCTTCACCCAGACTCAACGCGCTACAACGGCTTGTATCTAAGCAGTAGCCGACCAAGAAAGTCATTGTTCACTGTCTTCCTCCTTCCTTTCACAACTATTTCTCTCGGGAGTTTGGCATCGTCGTCCATTTAAAAATCACCCGATGGAAGTTTTTTCTCCCCGAAGCAGTGCAGCTCAGAACACAGGTGATGTGTGTTTTTTAGTTTCCGTTCGGAAATTTCATTGGTCTAAAGTTATGGGGTTCAGTTTTTTGGCTTGAAGTTTGTGAAACCGGGAAAAAAACATAAAAAATTAATATATTAGCCGCTTCCTTGTTTAAGCTGCGGGGTTCAAAACGTGGGAAAAAAGTAGCGGCTTATAGTCCGGAAAATACGGTACAACAAAAGTAAACCAGAGTCTTATTTCACAGCATTATGCTCAAATCAGCTGGACACATTTCATGGAAAGAGCAGGAATACAATGTTGTATGTTCTTGACATCATCTTAAATGGCTTAGCTGTCAGGTTTATCTTGTTCAAGCATCTTCTTCAATCAGTGTTTGGAAGTGTTTGGTTGATGTACCCTGTAACTCTGTCCCACAAATTCACATATGGCTTTCCAGCTGACATGTTTATCATCATAATTAAGCATGCATGTATCAGTTGTGCTAGTCTCAGTGTGACCTTCAGAGTTCTGAAAACAAAATGGAGCTAACTGGAACAGTGGGTGTGCAATAAGGGACAGGTGGCTAATCAAAAGAAGGCTCGGCCACACAGCTGCTTACAGCTTTGACAAAAGCATGCCCTAGAGCCCATGTGTCAAACTCAAGGCCTGTTTGACAAAAAAAAAGCCTAAACAACAAACTCTGAAATAAATAATGGTGAAATGGCCCACAGTATCAATAACCATTAGAAATTGCTCCAGTATATAATAACAGCAACAGCATACTAAATGCCTACATCCTGTATGCGCCGCTGTATGTGGGGTTACATCTAACAGGGCTGAAATGCTGGTTTAAGTCAGCTCTGAACAGAGCTGTGTAAGAGCTTAAAAGTGGGTGAGGAAAAAACTAATTCTGCTACTAAAGTGAGGTTGTGAAAGTGTGTAATGTCACACCACCAACATAGAAACAAGGCTAAGAGACTTAACAATGCACAAAAACATGGGAACATATTTCTCAGTGCCGAGTTCCTTCTAAAACTGTGTGAAAGTGTAACTAGAAGAACTGATGTTGTTTTGTTGGCAAAGGGTGGTCACACCATTAAAATACAGTAGTTCAGTAAATACTTTACTATATATAGCATATACAGCTTAATAATTACTTAATACTGTACTGTGTGAGATTAGTTTATTCCTGCTTAATGACAATACAGGAAAATTTTAGTTTGACATCAGTGCTCTAGAGCATCATTACATCGCACTCAGACAGCGTTCAGTTCTTTGGCTCTGGCGAGACACCGAAATGTGTTTCAGTAGTCATTAGGGAATTGGCCCAAAGAGCCAAATTGAAACAAACAAACAAACGAACTACATTCCATTTGGAGTGTTTGTCCTCATGGGAGGACCCAGTGGGAGTTACCGGAATAAGGGCTGAGATGGCTTAAGCTCCTCCAAGCCTCAGGAACATAAAGCCACAGGAACAAGACCGTCATAGGCATACAGCTCATGATATTGTCCTCATGCCATAACCAAGACTGCTTTTCAGCTCCACATGGCTGTATTACAGTCCAAACATGCAACAAGCTCATTTAATCCATGCAGGGATTAAAATGAACTTTGCAACACACCAAATGGCACGAAATGCTCATTGGTAGCAAGTTACCCATTTTATGATAAAGAAATATTGCAACCCCTAATGTAATATAAACATATCAATTAATTAATAAATAATCAGTTTGAATAATAAATATATTTGGAATGACATACACGTGAGTGTTTCAAGGACACTGTGTGCACTCAAAAAAATGGATCAGTTATTTGTTTGTTTGTTTTTTAGTGTGGTTACAGTTGTAGATTTATATTAATGAATCTTTCTGACAAGAGGTCATGTATGTATGGTTCAAGCATTTGTTTTTAATATGCTAATGAATAACGACAAATTGTGGCAAATTCGTAAACGTGGCTTACCAATCAAACCTTCACAAACAGAGTCTTATTTTTACCTGGAATAGCATATGACCTGTCCACCTATCAGCTTCTTAACCTTTCTGCTTTTCATGCTATTTTGAACTCTCTGCTTTTTTATGACCAGAAGTTGTCACATATCAGTTCACAGTTCAAACTATTCAAAGATAAGGTTTATTATTAAGATACCTACATTGTTATTTAATTTAATTTATAGAGCCATAATACCACAACTTATTTGTTGTGTTATTAAGAATTTGATTATCTAACCTAGTGTCATGTCTCACTGGATGAACTTTAAATAAAAGTTAACTAGAAATAGCAATTTCACCTTTTATGTAAAAATAGAATAAAAACTTTCTTTCGGCTTCTCCCGTTAGGGGTTGCCACAGCGGATCATCGGCATGTTTGATTTGGCACATGTTTTTATGCTGGATGTCCTTCCTAATGCAACCCTCCCCAATTTATCCAGGCTTGGGACCAGCACTGAAAGTGGCTGGGGTTGTTTCCCTGACCGGGGATCGAACCCGGGCAGCAGCGGTGAGAGCGCCGCATCCTAACAACTAGACCACCAGGGAACCTATGTAAAAATAGAATAACAAATAAAGAGATTTCCCCCCCTATTTAACCCTGTTTTATAAATAGCACTTTGTGCATTTTTATTTTGATCTGTATCATATCCCACCCCTGTTCTGTGATTCGTGGCTTCTGTTATTAAATCACAAAGATTGTTTTCTCAGTGTGTGTAAGCAATCCTTAGTTTCAAGTTTAAATTAGTTTTGGTTCTTGTTTCATGTTTGTTTTGCCCTAGTCTTTTTCTTTAATAATCGCCTGACATATTGTCTGTTATTCTGGATTTCGATCTGGACTTATCACCCAGATATACTGCCCTGTAATAACCCTTTTTCAATGGTATTTGCATGTGACCATATCCTTCATTACATGTCTTACCCCTGCTGGTCACTGGACACAAATTCAAGAACCAATGAACTACACAATATTTAAAAAAAAAAAAAAAAGAAGCACATTTACTATAGTTCATATATTATTAAATTGAATTCCAGCTTGTGTTTTCCCATGATTTTTAAATGAGAGTGTGTATGATGGTCCTGCGGTTCAACCTTGATGAAAGACACTCATTAACAACCACTATCAGCATGCCTGCACCTGAATCTCACATGTCTAAAAAAGAAATAAAAAATAAGCATGTCATTGTTAGCTTGTTCTCTGACTGTTTGTGTGATGAATATTGTTCATCTAGTGCATTTACACATATGAAGAGTGTCCTTGTGTACACCTGCTGTATTTCTGCCAGCTTCCTACCTCTCCTCTTGGAATCCTTTTTGACGCTGGGTCTGGCAGCAGGCTGGAGTTCGGCCTCTGTTGACATATTAAGTGGTTATTCCTGTACAGTGCGGCTGGGTGCCTGTGGCTGGCTCATCCAGAGGGGCTTCCCCACTGCCTCACGCTCACTCGGCCGCTGCCTCTAGCCTCGACGCTGCATCTCGAGCTCTCCCTGCAGTGGCTGAATACACAACACATGAAAACAGTTGAAGGACCTCGAATCTCTGGGAAATGTCATTGCAAATTTTATTGATGAGTATCCCTTGGAATATGTTGAAATAATATGGAATGTAAGCTTGTCATTTAGAATGGCTTAAACCTTAACCATAACACCAATGACTTTTAGACTATTAGATCAGGACCACAAATGTGATCAAATGAAATGTTCAGGCTGATTGGAACATTTTAAGAAAAAAGATGTTGACTTTGAGTCTTTGATTTTAAATTGAAGTTATGGCACTACTGGTGTGATCCATTAAGGGTATAGCTTGTACCTAATATATCTGTGGATGAATATCAATTATAATAAGTCACTGTTCTGCCATGATGAGGAACTTAAGGGTTTCAAAGAGATCTTGAGAAAATCAGTAGAATATATAACACAAATTTGCTCCCATACTCCCATATTACACAAAATTGGCCATATTTTAAGAAATGTTAATAGCGCAAGAGGAAAGAGTAGCACTACCCAGGGTTACAAGAAACCCACAGAAACACCCACACACACACACACCAAGTAAATCAGTCCACTTTCAACTAGAATTTAGATGGTTATCCAAATTTAGCCAGAAATAATCTTAGACTTGCCTTTTGAAATCATGTGGAGCTTTCTAGTATACAAAGTTAGCTAGTATGTTCCCATTCCTAATCCTCTGGTCCTCCTTGTCTGGACCAGTTATGGTTTATCTGATTTAAATGATTATTAGATTAACAGATGTTCTTGAGTAAAAAATTGAGAAAATAAGAAAACTCTAAGCTGTAGCATGCAGGGACATTGTCCAGAAACAGGGTTTGGAACATATGGTGTAGGCCCATATTCATACAGATCTTTGCATAAAGACTGAAATGCACCAGACTATGTAATATTGTTTTGCTACATGCTTATTTCTCGAATGTAGCTCCAAGACAAGCTCTTTCAGACACACAACCACTCCCACCCCTATGCCCTTACTCCTACACAAATTCAGCCAACTCCTTGTACCATTTGGGCAGCAGGCATTACCTTTCATGTGCTAATTGGTCTCACTGGCATGGTGGCATTTCTGTAAAATGGCAGATCAAAAGATCTTATACACACCAAGCATGCTATGAGGAAAGCTTCCAGACCAGCGTATAGAAGGCAGCCTGCATTGATGAACAAAAGAGCTACCCATTTTCCAAGCAGTTCCAAGAAGACACATTTGCTGAATTTTTAAGCAGGTATTTATTTGTGTTCAGTTTTATTTGCAATAATGTTGAGCATTTCTGGAAATGATCCAGATAATTAGTTTGAGGCAAGACTTGACAAAAGAAAAAAGGTTTTCTTTTTTTTTTTATTTATCTCTTTCTGTTTTAAAAAAGTTAAATCCCAAACACAATATAGCGGGGAGCTGCGACAAAAAAGTCCTCACAAATCCCAGACAGCATACTAAGATTTAGAGCGCCTTCCAGCAGTTTTGGAGAAGTGTTGCTGTGTAAGCCGTAGCAGAGAGGATTTACACAGCCATTTCATAGCCAGACCTGGAACCTAGAGCCCTGAGACGGAGCCGCTGCCTGGCCATGTGCCTTTCATTGTGTGGAAAGCATTTAATTCCAAATGGAGAGAGCGTGTAGCCGAGCACCAGGGAATCACACAGCACTCTTTATCGGCGAGAAACATACAGAGAGCCTGCAAGTCCGTCCAATTACTACCATTATCTCTGAGAGAGACAAACACACAAAGCGACAGAGAGGTTGAGGTGACGGAGAGAAAGAGAGAGAGAGAGAGAGAGAGAGAGAGAGAGAGAGGTTTCTTACAAATGTGCTTTTTATGTCTTTTAGTGTAAATGTCTCTCTGTTAGATTCTCCTGGTTTTTGGTTGTGAGTCATAATAAGTAATCAAGTTATAGACTTGAACTAGATGTTTTTGTGCTTGGTCTTGCCAAAAAAAAGCAAGATGTTTCACTTTTATTCTCAGAACAAAACAGTGACTTTGGTCTGAATCCTTAGATGTTTTTTTGCTGAACAGAGAGTTTTAATACGTGCAGCTGGACATCAAGAGCACAGGAGTCCACTGAACACCAAAAGCCGTGGTTCTTGGTTTTGAGTTACCCTCAGTAAACTCTGTCAGTCATTTGAGCCATTCAAGGATAAAATGTAAGCAAATTCCGGGATTTCCTCTCAATAATAATGGTCTGGGGTCCGCTTCTTAGTTTGCTATTGTGTACAATGCACTGTGTCATGTATCAAAGATTCTCTGTTTGCCACCAAGTGTTGGTACCATCCATTTATCCATCCAATGTGGTAAGGATAATTAACTCCATACATGTCTTTGAATTAGGAAAAGAAACTAGAATACCCACATGAAACCACAAAGCACAGGAAGAACGTGCAAACTCCACACACAGGGAATAAACCCTTAACCATTGTGGTGCACAAGAAGAGTGATTTTTGATACCATAGGAAACTACAGTAGTGTGTGTGTAGTCACAAATTGCTCAATCAAACTTCAATTTTTCAATGTTAACACATGGGTGTTGGACCATTAGAACAACTCCTACTCATCTGTGAATAAAATGTACTCATGATATTTACAAATCCCAATAGTAGAAGTAAGGTTGATGTAATATCTTTGTGATGGAGATATAATTGTTTAAACAGTTTCCTGTCATTGCTATCTTGTTTTATCAATCCATTGCTTTTGCTGTTGTTTAAATTCAGTGTGTGGAAAAAAAGGCACTTTTTGTCATTGAAAAACATTTTGAAAAGAATGTAGGCTTGGTGTTGAACACCCACTTGGACAACACTGGATGTAAAAGTACAACCTAAGCTAAAGTCTACAAATACACTAAATCAATCACACACACACACACACACACACACACACACACACACACACACACACACACACACATCAGACATTCAGCCATACTATTTTCTCCTGAGGCAAGAAAAAACTATTTTGAAAATCTAGGCTAAGGTTCCCTCTGGGACATGCCACATATTCTGAGACAGAGCAAAGAGAGCAGAAGTGTCTGGCTTTACACTGTCTGAGACATTGGTGACTAATGCCACCTCCATTGCTGCAAAACAAAAAGCAAAATCACTTTTGCTGTTTTCCTGTCTTGACGCATTTTAAGAACTTGACCGGCGCTCCGAATAAAAACGTTACACAGTATCTGATGTCTGACAGGAGATAATATCCAGTTGTCACAACGATGCTGTTCAGCTACAGATATCTCTTAAGGTCATATGTTTTTCTGTTACCAGCCTGAATATAGCATACATGCAACAACCTTAATTTGACAAGACGGCTTTATTACTTCAAAATTCAAAGATCTCTGGAACTGTGAGGATGGATTTGGACTGTAATTAATATAAACAGTCTAATACAAGTGCTTGAACAGTTCGGCATTTAAGTCCATATCAATAAACTGCACTCAAATGTAAAACTGTAATGAACTGTAACTGTGCCACCCAGATGAGGATGGGTTCCCTTTTGGATCTGGTTTGTCTCAGGGTTTCTTCCTCATTCCATCTCCGGGGGTTTTTCCTTGCCACAGTCACCACTGCGTCGCTCATTAGGGATAAACTTATAGGCATTAACATATACATTTAAATTATAGACTGTCTTTATCTCTGTAAATCTGCTTTGGGAAAATGTCTATTGTTAAACGCACTATACAAATAAAAAGTGAATCAAATCTAATATTGAATTAATGCATTTGTGTGGTTAGTATATATATATATATATATATATATATATATATATATATTTATTTCCTGTCCTGATACTAAAAGGAATGCTTTTCTTGTGTACAGCAGTCAGAGGAAGCGAGCCTAATTTAATCATCTATTTCCACAGTAATTACATTATTAATAAATTTGCATTTTGCCTAAGAAACACAAACGCAAGCAGAGCACACCATGCAGTACATACAGTAATTAACCCTGTCACTTTGGTTAAACAGTTAAAGAAAAGCATGGCTTCTGTGTTACGAACACAAACCACGTGTCATGACTGCAATTAGAAAAAGAGAGTGAGGGGGCTGAGGAGGCTAATAACTAATGATTAAAATATAGATAAACAAAATCCATAATTGGGCTGCAACTTCATAACTGACAGTATGCTAGAAACATAAAAGAAATCCTGGGCCTAACACATGCTCTGAAATATAAACTATAAAAGCAAAGGTTTTTGGAGACCCAACCATTCAATCTGTATGTGCTTTTAAACATCCCATTCCACATTTAGACCCCATTTATATTTATAAAATATTATATACAGTTATATAATTATAATAAAATCCACTCTTCAAAAAGGGCTGTAGTAAAGTCGGGTACTGATGTAAGTTGAGGAGGTGAGGTGTTTAACGTTGAAGTCAGAGCTCTATAGCAGGCTACTAAAGATCTTCCTCTCCTACCCATGCAAACCATCTCTTCATGGAGCATTGCTTTGTGCGCAGGGACATCGTCATGCTAGATTTGCTAGGTTTGGGTCTCCTAGCTCATATACAAATGTGTATTTCAACTTTGTGGTAACAGTTTCAGGAAGAAACACGTATGGCTGGAAAAGTCAGGTGTCCCAATACCTGTAACCACAGTTAATGCCTTCACCTAAAAATAGCATGTTCTCAGATAACTTGACTTTCAATTTGATACTGATTGAAGGTCTATAAAAAGAGCTGAAGATCACAATGCTTAACTTTACAAAAATAATTGTCTGTGACAAAAATTATGGAGGAAGAGAAGCAAACAGAAGAGGCTTGGGAAGGAAAAAAGGAAGAGCAAGATGAAAGAAAGCAGGCATTAAATTGGATGGATGTGAGTCAGAGGCTGCCAGTAAACACACTTAATCCCCATAAATCACCCAGCACCAACAGGCAGACGGTGCCAGAGGCACTGGGCACTGCGGCCAGCTGTTTGAGCCTGTGTTGATGCTCACTCCACTGCCTGTGTCTCAGGCTGGGGTACTCTGCTAAACCGCTTGCATCTTCAAACTAGCTCCAAGAGCCTGCTTCAAGAAGAGATGATGCAATTTAAAGCAACGTTTAAGACTATGTATTCAGCGTTTCAAGCACTTTTATACACATGCTTCAAACCTAAGACACGCTGATTCTCTTGATCAGGATAGCTGTTTTTTTCTTTAGCAGGATATCCATTCTCTCATATTATTAGAAAACTATACTCACCAAAACACAAGCACACACAAAATCTCTATCACTGAATAACAAGCCATGGCAGGCATTCTTCTCTTTCACCTCACAATTTGCACTCCTGTTTTTACTATGTTGCTGGTGCATGTGCATGAAATATAGTGGCCATGTTTAAGGGACATGTGAAAAACATGTATGTAAAGTTTAAGTTTTTTTTTTTTATAGTTTTTATATACAGCATGTATCATATAGGCCCCCTGGTGGTCTAGTGGTTAAGATGCAGTGCTTTTACCGCTGCGACCCGGGTTTGATCCCCAGTCAGGGAACCATCCCCAGCCACTCTCAGTGCCGGTCCCAAGCACGGATAAATTGGGGAGGGTTGCGTTAGGAAGGGCATCCAGCGTAAAACATGTGCCAAAATCTAAACGTGTGGAGGATTCGCTGTGGCGACCCCTAACGGGAGAAGCCGAAAGAAAGTTTATATACAGCATGTATAATTAGAATCAGAATCCTTTATTGATCCCCTAGGGACATTGTTGGGTTGCAGTGGCTTGTAAAATGAAAGTAAAGAGGAAAAGAAATAATACAATTTTAAGAAATATACATATTGTTATATTTTTAGTGAATTGAAATTTGCAGCAGCAAACTGATGGCAGAAAACTCAGACTACAATGACAGTTACAGAGGTTATTGCACAACACTTATTTTACTATTATTGCTGCACTGAAATTAATGCATATAATTTCCTAAGATATATACTCAGTGTAGAAACACCTATATGCAATTATCGAATCCTAAAAGTTCATAAAGTCATGCAGATGCAGGTCAAGAGCAGTACATTTTCACATCAAAAATCAGATTGGGGTTCTGATTGTGACAACATAATGGTACAAAAAACAGCAATAACGACCACAACTACAGCAACAACAAAACAACATCAACTGAGTAAAAGTTCTGCATTTAGAAACATCTTGTTGTTGAGAGAGATAAGAGGAGCATGAGGAGATTCTAACAGACATAAAGGATTTATTAACTCAAACACTCAGCATGGTGAGAAGAAATGCATCTCAGACATTTAGATGCTTGGATGAGCTACAACTACAAACCATTCCACATTAGGCCTCAGTTTAGTCACTCACACAGACTGATCTGAACTAAAAGGACTCAACTAAGAAATGTAGAGAATTTCTACTCTCCCACCTCTGATGAGCTTTCATGTTCGTTTTTTGCCTGCATGTGTGAGTACATGTGATTATGAAAGAGCACCTTAATACAGTACAATCTGCTATTTGGGTCACGATTCTTCTCAGTCTGCTCCAATTTGCTCCTATCTTCCCCATCAACGGTTGTCTCTTCTCATTTAGGTCGGCACTAATAAACTCGAAAGCCTACTTAACCCATTAATCTGAATAAGAAATAGAAAATGAGAGCAGGGTGATAGCTCAAATGTGGGAAAGAAAGAGACAGCTAAGATGGCAGAAGATAATGAAACAACAGAAAAAAAAGGAGAAGAAACAGAAAGAAGGCTTTGGTGTTTGGAGTTTGTCCTACTTAAACATGAATTTGTTCCCATTTTTCCCCTCTCTCTCTCTCTCTCTCTCTCTCTCGCTCTCTCTCTTTCTTTCTTTCTATCTCTGAGCAATATCTCTCATTTTGTTTGTGCTTTGTGTCTGTCAACTGGCTGACTAGATTATCTCTTCTACACTTTTGAGCAGCATGAGTCCTAAATAATGATTATATGTGTTTTTATCCCCATACAGAAATTCTTGCAGTAGAATTACACTGGTCTCAAAGGTGCATCTATGATGCATGAGGGTGTCCAAAAGGCTTATGCACTTCTAATGATGCTGTTGCCTCTAGACATTTCATTATGAAACAAAACACCTCGGATTTGTACAGGCCATTGCAGTAATAAATGAGCTGAGCTGCACTGCGTGTGTGTGTATGTGTGTGTGTCCAAGGCCTTTTTTAAGTAAACACGTTCTCATAGACATATAGGATCTGTGTGTGTGTGTGTGTGTTTGATTCTTTTTGTGTATCTGAAGGCACAATTTCTTATTTCTAAGCACAAACCAATGCATGCAAGCGACATTCCCACTATGGACACAATTTCCCATGATACTCTGAGAAGGACCGGTGGGAAATTAGTGCAAATTCAATCTTGTTGTTCAAGTTTGCACATGGACTGTTACTTTGGGTTCCCTGCCTTTAAATTTCTTGTGTTTTCTCTACCCCTTACATGCCTTCTCCTTTCTCATATTTTTACGTCACATTTCGGTTCCTCTCATACACACATCTGTCTCTTTCCTTTGCATTTTTTAAAACCTCTTAATGGGTCAGTGGCATAATAACACAGAGGATATCTTCCTGGCAGGTAAACAATTCAAACACTTGGCCCAATCCGGTGTGACCTTGTCTGAGAGAAATGTGTATCTGTGTGTGAGGGTCAGCAGTGAGTGATAGGGGAGAAATGCTAATTTGGGGTGACTGTTTAGGGGGCACACAGGGGCTTGGCATGGTTTGATGAGGATATGTGAGTGTCTGGCACCTGTTACAGCGCCCCCATGCTCCAGATGGCACTTTCAAAGCTTATGCTATCGGCTATCTTAAACAGGAATGCAACCACTGGGGAACACTTTGAAGAGCATGGAGATTACACTACTGTACAAAAAGTATAAGCAGTTTTTTTTATTGCTGGTGGCAGACAGATGTCACACATTGTCCAATTCTGCAATACTCTGACAAGAAAAAAATTAAATGAAACTGGTATTCACCTCAGACACTGGGGAGGTGTTGACATGAACACACCTTGATAGGTCGTATGACTAAAGAATGTTTTTTTTAAGTTCAGAGAATAAATACAAGTCATTGGATTTACAAGTCAACGTCTGAAATAGAATTATAAATTACATCTATTAGCTTTTTTATTAATACTAAACACACACAACTCTACTCTTCATGTCCTGAACTATTCTGTTATACAATCTTGTTGTGACCTTCGTTTGGATCATTTCCCAAATCTAATCAGTTTATCGTATATCCGAAACAATTCCATTCATACCCTACACATTCAAACACTCGTTCCTTGGATGTGACACAAATATATTAGACGACACAAGACGCAAGAATAGTTATTCCTTTAACCTGTGAACAAATTCTAAAACGTAATCCACATTAATGCTTAGGTATATGCCACTTTTCTTCATGTCTTCTGCAGAGCCACTGTATTAAACTGGTGCCCTCTGTATATTCCTAGTACTTTCTTCTTTGTCCTCTGCTTCCCAGTGTATTTTCATTTTGTCCTCTGAATACCCTCTGCACGTCCTTTATGTCCTTTTGTTAACCTTATATTTTATTTTTGTTCTCATGCACAGTATAGTCTCTGGAATGTTTTAAAAATCTTTATTATACTTGTTTTACTTCCTTTTTCTTCTCCATTACACTATGTTTCCTTTTTACTATCAATATTTCTTTGTGTCCTATTTTTATGCTCTGTATTCTTTTTATATTTAATGTCTTCTGTATACTGTCTGTACTTTAATTTTGTCCTTTTTTTAAATTTCTGTCTTTCCTATTTGTCACTTTATACTCTATATTTATTTTTGGACCTCTTTATACTAGCATTTTTTGGCTTCATACTATCTGTATTTCTTTGTCTTTCCTATTTCTCCCCGCTACCCATTGCATTTTACTTTTTGTCCAGTATATACTATCTCTATTTTCTTTCTGTTCTCTCTATACCCACTGTAATCCCACATTATCCTCATCATGTACATTATGTACTTCCTTTTTCTTTCCCTGTATACCCTTTCATTCTTTTCCTATATATATATATATATATATATATATATATATATATATATATATATATATATATATATATATATATACACACACCAATCATGTTTCTTTTTGTTCTCTGTACTTCTCCTCCTCACTTTGTACTTAAGACACCACTCTGGATTTCCATTTGTTAATTCTCTGAAACCCCGTAGTACTTCCTTTTTGTCCTCTGTATACCTTTGAACTTCCTCTTTATTTCTTTTGTACTTTCTATTTCATTTATTCCTTCTTCTTTTCTGCATGCCCTATTTCAATCTGGATACACTTACCTTCCTCTGAATAGCTTGGAAATTTGCTTTTTATTAACAAACAGCCCTTACTTCAGGAGTTTCTTTTAACCATAAACAGCTAAACAGCTTTTCATTAAGCTGCAGATGACCTACATGATGAAAAATTAATTACCCCTGTCTGACTGTAGGCGAGAACACGGATTTCTCTGCAGTAATCCAAAATCAAATAAGTACCCTGTTTGAGCTCAAATTCTTATTTAGCTGCATATGCACAGTCTCCATGTACAAAAAAAAGATACGAAAGATACGAGAGAACGATGAAAGAACAGAAAGATAGAGAGAGAGAGAGAGAGAGAGAGAGAGAGAGAGAGAGAGAGAGAGAGAGAGAGACTGCCATTCACCACCCTGGCTTGTCAATCATTCTCCCTGCTGCCCTTTTGTTATGATAGTGCAGTGACGAGCCAGCTGGGATATGTCTATCACTATGGCATCACCAGTAGGGACTGATAAGACTTGACCCACTTAACCCCCCACTCATGTTTGGCTTTTTTCTTCTGGCTCCATCTTTTCTGCCATCACATTCTATTCGGCTTTTGCCAGTCAAGTGTTCCCAAGGTAGTCTGGACAAGTGCTTTTTTGTTTTCTGACTAAGTGCATTATGTCGTGATGGAAATATGCCTGTGTTTTGCTCAGTTACAAACATATTTGACTGAAATATGTTTAGACAGAGAATGCTTGAGTGGCTTTTCTCATTTCTAATGGTGCTCTATGCTCTATGAAGTAAAATAAAGAACCTTTTATCCACTACACACACCCACACACATTTGTCTTGGATTAACATATTTTTTCTTTATAGCAAAATAATACAATGCCTACACCTAACCCAAACCATTTCGCCAAATAATTTCTGCAAGTTTTTTAACAAAATTAAGGGTTTTCAAACAAATATTTATTCCCGCAACAAGAGTACAAGACATCCATTACGTGTAGGTTCAACATAATGCTGTTTTTTTGTTCTTGTCGAAAGGAAACCATTAAAATTGATACTCAGGTGAGAAATACAGAGTGCATTTAAAAACTAAAATATAGTATACACAGTATACATAGGCTTTCCTCAAATATTTTCTTGTCTTTTTTTAAAAACAGACAATATAATACCAACAATACATTATAGACAAAAATCTGTGGACACCTGACCATAGATTTGTATGTGTTTTTTAAAAACCCTATTCCACATTTATTCTTCTGGGAAGATGTTCCACTGGATTTTGGAGTGTGCTTATTAAAGTTTGTGTATATTCAGGTACTGATGAAGGTGAGCTGAGGAAGCCTGGGGTGCAGTTAACATTTCAATCCAATTCAACCCAGTGGTGTTCAATAGAGTTGAGTTCAGTGCTCCATAGCAAGCCACACAAGATTTACCACTTCAGCCATACTTTTATAAAGCTGGCTTTTTGCACAGGAGCATCTTCATGCTGGAACAAGTTTAAGTCTCGCAGTTCAAGTGAAAGGAAGATTAAATCTGTGTACCTCCAACTTTGTGGTTAAGGTTTGGGGAAGAACCATATATCGCTGGAAAAGTCAGGTGTTCCAATACTTTAATCCATACAATGTATGTTACTTCGGTTCATTATACTTGATCATGATTATGTCCTGTTCTTTTATAAAGTGTGAAATTAGTAGTGGGTATAAAAATCTATTAGAACCTGCTGCACACTCGAAATTCCTGCCTCTATGCAACTGCTAAAGTCGAATCTAACTTAATCTAATCTGATTTACAAATCATTAAAAGGTGCATGAATTTCTGTCCTTTGATGTCTTCACATTGACAGACTACAGCCGCTAGCAGGGATTAGCACAAAGCTCCTGTTTGCTCACTAACACGTGCGACAACAATGCACACCTTGGCAGAAACATCTCTTCATGCTGTTTACTCGCTCATATATAGGAGATTAATGGGTCTAAGTTCATGTACCCTGGACCCATGAATCGAACGTCCAATATTCAGAGATCTTGTCCTTTGCAGGTTAAGTATGTCAGCTCAAAAAAAAAAACATGGCTAAATCTGTTTTTTGTAATTAAGCCTCCCTGTGTGCGTTTTTGTTCCTGTGGCCAATTTATCAAACCTAAAAAAGAGAGAAAAAACTAACTAAAATCGTTATTCTGAGAGCGATTGGCTAAGAGAAAGAGATTACAGTTGGTTTGAAGCTCTTTCTCTCACTCGCTCTCATTTTTGCAGACAGAGCCATGGCGTATATCAAACAGTCTGATCCTACTTAAGAAAAATACAATGTTTTAGATAGATCAAAACAGATAAAAAAAAAACCCACATAAATCCACCCTGCTCAGTGGTACTTCATTTTGAACATACTGTCATTTGTTTGTCAGTGTCCAAGTTTCTCATCTTTTTCTCACATACATCTTTTGTGATGTCAGATGGATAAAAATGACAAAGGAGAAAAAAGTAGAAGATTTTTTGTCAGGGTATAAATGTGCCTTAATTACACTTCATTATGTTCACACTGCACAAACACATTTTTTTAATTCCTTCACCTGAGAGAATCCACTGAAATATCATTGGGAAATTAATGTTCTGGTTACATTTGAATGGAAATCATATGCAGGAGGTATAACAGGACGTGGTAGCTCACTGTTTAATACGTTTGACTTAACCCTAAACTACTCAGGTGTATAAATGAGATAAATGTAATTTGCAATAGATGAGGGCATCGGCCAATGCTGTAAATGTAAATATACTAGTGATGGTCTAGTGATGTGGTTCATATATACTTTTTGGCCAATTCATGTAAAGATAATTGTGTGTGCCAGTCCACTAAATATCTCTCAAGTTTACCAGAATAGGGTTCTCCATATTTTTATGTATACATAATATACAATTTTTTCAGTTTTATTTTTAAACACTACAATTTTATAATTATTAAAAATATGAGTATCATTATGAGTCAGTAAATAAAGATCACCTAACAATAGGATTCATTTAAGCATTCTGAACATCCCATTCCACATTTATTCAGCCATTTGCTGTTGTAATATCCTCGAATCGTCTGGGAAGATCTTCCACTAGATTTTGAACTGTGTTAGGGTGTTAGTAAAGTCCGATACTGATGTAGGGAGGTTAGCCCTGGGGAGCAGTCAGTGTTGCAATTTATCCCCAATAATGTTAAGGTCACAATTCTACAGCAGGCCACTCAAGATCTTCCATTTCAAACATTGTATTGCATCTTTATGAAGCTCCACAAGGGCATTGTTATGTTAGAACAGGTTCAATCCACACAGTGTATATTCACAATGTTTTGAAAAGTATTTTGCAATGTAGTACTCACAATACAGAACCTAGGTGTGATGACAATAAATTATTCAAAAGATTTAATCTCATGAAATGCAAAGCTAGGGAACTTCATTCACAGGGTGCGCCCTGAACGGCATGCATGTAAATTGGCAGCTTTCAGAGATACTTTCCCCACCATTTCCCCATCGTCCAGACACCAAGCAAGAGGCAGAGACTCCATAGTCCCCTCTGTGCATCACTGTCACAGGGCATCGTTTCTGCTTTCCCAAACTCACTAAATAATAGAGACATTCACAACCGCTTTCTGCCAGTCTCTTACAAAAAAGACATCTGGAGAAGAAGAAAAAAAAACACTACTCTAGGGGTCTTTAGTGATCATTTGGAGTTTCTGAAGAAGTGTTAAAGATGTGCTAATCGCTTACTCCGCCTGTGCTTCTGCATAGCACTAAAAGCTGATGTCATGCTACACTGAGCTCAATTTGGATTAAGGAGATTAGTAAATGATATCAAATTGACCCGATGACAAAAGACCACCAAGTGATTTATTTTTTCTTAAACGTGCTTCTCTCCGATAGGGAAATCTGCAATCGCTCTAAACTTGCTGCAAATCCCCCTGACATGAGCTGTCCTGGAAAAAGGCCCATCATTCATGCTGAGCTAGGTATAAAGCAATTTTACAACCAAAAAGTTGAGAAAACAAGAGTATGGGACATTTCTTGTTCTCTGAAGGGGGTAAAGGGATTTAGAGCAACAATCAAGACAACTGCCATTGGCACCTAATCTGAATTCAATAACAGATGGTTAAATATTTTATGGACCGCAAAGTGTGGATAATTGGTGAGCTTAAATGACATTTTATCATTCCTAGTTTGGAGAATGTTTAACCTTTTGCCTCAGAGCAAGCTGCTAATCGGGAGAGGGGCTGATTTGATTGGAATCAATCAGGCGACTCATTCTGGGACTTTTCGAGACGTTTTCAATTTCCACGCTTGTGCTGACAATGGGCCTTCTACATATTCAACTGGGTTTAGTAAAGGAGGAAAAAGGAAAGAGAAAAAAAAGGGGGCATCGAATAAGGAAGGGAAGAGTGTAAAGTCCACAAAGGATTTTTTTTTAAACATTTATAAATATAGTTTTACCTTCTCTTTCTACAGTCCAAATGGTTGATGACGTTTTATTCCCTAGTCACAAAATGAGCATTATTTCATATGTGCTGCCTTTGAGGAAGCCCACACTGATCCAAACTAAACAGTGATCTCTAACCCAGCACCCCATGTTATTTTGGCTATGATCCATCACAGCAGAGAGGAGAGTCAACATAAGTAGATGCAACAACATTTAAACCAATGATGAGGGAAAAAAAGATATTTAAATGAGTTAAACTGCCTCCTGTCATTCATTCACCTTGCCACTGAGCATCATTACGGCTGTAACTCATGTGGAACTAAAAATGTAAAATAGCAGATTATGTACTGTAGCTCAATTATGAAATTTCAATTATTAGAAGACACAATATGAAATGAGTTTTAGGTCATACTCATCATCACATCAGTTACAAACAAAGAAGTAGCAGCAACGTTATTATTGTTATGTACAAAAGTATTGGGATATCTGATTTTTCCAGCCATATATGGTTTAAATTGTTACCACAAAGTCGGAGACACACAAATTGTATAGGGTGTCCTTGGATGCGGTGGCAAACATTTTTCCTTTCACTTACACTAAAAGACCCAAGCATGTTCCAACTTGACAATGCCCCTGTGCAAAAAGCGAGCTCCATCAAAATACAGTATGGCTTACATGGTTTAGAGTGGAACATCTTGAGTGGCCTGCTACAGAGCTCAAACCTAAAGACCTGCAATATTTAAGTTTTTGCAAAAGCCCACAGGTAAAATGTGTAAGTAGTTTTTTTTTTCCAATGCACCGACTGCTTCTTTTCACTACTCTGCTTTTAAGTTTCACTTGCTTCACTTTTAAATATGAATGAAAAAGAAATAAGAAATTAGCAAACGTTTCATTTGATTTGAGTTTGACTTTTTGTGTAAATGATGAACATGGACATGAACAAGGAATAGAACATAGAACATCAAAGGTTTTGTTGTGTTGTAAGTCCCGTTCTTTAATAATGAAGTAATATCTGTAGCACTTGATGAATATGTAATGAAGCATCATTGCAGGGCTTAATGGTAGATCGAGAGAACCCAGTGAAACAAAAGAGACCTGCATCTCTAGTAGTTATTCTCCTCTGTCTTGCACTTCGGACATTTTGCCTGTATACCGTTTTATTTTATTTGCCATTGTTGCCTTTGTGCAGTAGATACATAACAGTTTATTTGTTTTAAGTAATGTATTTTTATTTTTAAGACCATTTTACAGAAGTCCCGCAAATGATAGTATTCTCCCGCAACCCACCAGTATTTTACCGCCCGCACCAGCATTCATGCATCGGGTCCCGCGGGAGTGCAGGTCTCAAACCTGAACCCTGTTGAACTCCTAGGGGATTAATTGGATCGCTGACTGCACCCCAGGCCTCCTCACCCTAAATCATTGCCTGCCTTTACTAACACCCTTGTGGCTGAATGAGCACAATTCTCGACAAGCACACTCCAATATCTAGTGTAACATCTTCCCAGAAGAACGGAGGTTATTATAGTGTTCAATGTGTTAATTTGGGCTCCAGATTCTCCAGATCTCAGACATATCCAAAATGCTCAATCAAGCATCTGTGGAGTATGCTGAATAAAGAAGTTAAATCCATTAGAGGATCTTGATACCAGATACAACTGCACACATTCATAGTGGAGTCCAGGCTTCGGGTAGGTCAGAAAGGCACAACTTAAATCTTACTACACAATATAAAACAGGAGGTTGTAATGTAATGGCTAATCTATGTATGTGCTGATTACCTAGTTCTCCTGTAGCAAAACAGATTAAAAATATAAAATGTTTTATTTGCCTCATTCAAACAGTTGCACAGCTGTTTTAAGTTTAAACATCACTGCTAGCTCACTGAGGCTCTCATTACTATTAGCTTCCTGCTATGAATCATTGCATAAATTTTACTTGCAGCCTGTAAAGGAATACTTATTATAAAACTTTAAATATTGTGATTATGCTTCATACTTTTTCCTTCACACACACACACACACACACACACACACACACACACACACACAAACAATCTACAGTAGCAGTGTGATCACAACCAGAGACCGTGTAAAGAGCCCTGTTTTCGCAGATTAAATGTCAGCTAAAGTGTAATAATTCCAATGCAACACTTGGACTTTAACACCTCAGCTGTAAAGTGTTAATATGTGTGTGTGAACACACAAAATACACCTCAACACCCACAACACAGAAGCACTTTCACAATATCCCTGGTCATGACAGAAGCATGCAAATATACTGTATATACTGTATATAAAAAAATCTGACCTAATTCTTTTTCCCTAGCTTTATGACATTATGTTGCTTGCCATTTTCCTGTGGTTCTTTTTTTTTTTACTAAAATCAATTAATTTCCCCCTAACATTGTAGCTTAATGTCTGTGTGCATAATATATGATAATGCATATCGGCAAAAAATATCGCCTCCATATTTTCATCACCTTCTTCTCACAACCAACATGCTCCAGTTTTGAAAAACAGCCAAGATAACGATGCATTATTCATTTCGGTTTATTCTAAACTAGGACTGCAACAACGAATTGATGAAATCAATAATAATCGATAAAAAAATTAAATTATTTAGCAATTAGTTGGGCTGCTCAAGGTAAGGTTTCGCATGACAGCAAGCCACAGCCACCTGGAAAATTAGTGGACAATACAGGGTCATCCAGCAGCAGGAAAAAGTGTGCGTCCCACTTCATCCAAGGCATAGGGGCTTTTTATACTAAACGGAAAGCATGGGAGCATTTTATAGTAAACGCAACAAAGAAAACTGTACCTGGAAGTTATGCAAAGCGGAGCTTGTGCTGCATAGAAGATAGTGATGCAGGAGAACATAAAAAAAAACCCCACACTGGTGTCATGGATGAAGGTGAAACATCAGCACGGTAAGTAAAAACTGTAGAATCCTCATCATGTGAAAATGGTACAGTTTAATGAAGTGCTGTTTGTTTGTAACTTCAGCACAGTCGTACTGGATCTGTTCTGTCATGACTCAGGAGCATCATGTTGCGCAATCACCGCACTCATGATATAGTGATGGATTCAATTAAAATGTTGCGAACAAACACAAAATCTTAAACGGCAACAAACAGCAACAGTAAACAATTAAAATTTCAATCAATGTTGTGGTTTTCAGAAAATGCTTATGCATTTGTACACCAATGCATATTTATATATTTTTAAATCAGGCCTGTAGCTTGATGTGTTTCTCTGTTCCATTCTCTTTTTATAGTATTTGTTTACTACAAAAGTAACTTATCTGTTTTCAAACGTGATTTACAGCGTACAGCTTTATTCAATATGTAGATTTTGCATTTTTAAGTACAATTTTATACATGAATGCCCTGAATTAAGGTTTTATATAGTGAGAATAAGCAAAACGTATAATAATATTTTATCCGATTTATTGATTAATTCTGAAAATAAAACAATCGTCTGATTTATTGATTACAAAAATAATCAGTAGTTGCAGCCTTAATGCAAAACGGAGCTTGTGTTGCATGGAAGTATCACAGTGATGCACGAGCACATGAAAAGAAAACACACTGGTGTCACGGATGAGGGCGAAACATGAGCATGGTAAGTAAAAGCTGTATAATCCTCACCATGTAAAAATCGTACAGTTTAATGAAGTGCTATTGGGTAAACAGTTTGTTTGTAACTTCAGGACAGTGGCACTGGATCTGTTCTGTCGTGACTCGTGAGCATCAGGTTGCGCAATCAGCTCGCTCGTGACTTAATGAAGGATTTAATTAAATCGGTGCAAACAAACACAAAATCTAAAAGCAGAAAATAACAGCAGCAGTAAATAATTGAATTTTTAGTTACTGTTGTGGTTTTCAGCAAATGCTTATGAATTGTATATTTAATTTCTGTATATATCATTTAATTATTATAAAACAAGAAATTAATTATATATTCTAGATGCTTATAACTTACACAATACATGCAAAATACAATACACATGTTGATTTACAAAAATTGCTTTACCCTTCATATTTGAATGATGTTTTGTTTTTATTTTTATACAGAAAGAAACAACCTAGCATGAGTGAATTTGTTCAAAGGAGAAATCTCACATGTAAACTTCAACAAGCAGCCACTATAGGCTTTATAAATGTCAAAATTAAAGATAGCTAAACTCAATATGTGGCTTTTGCATTTTTTAAATACATTTACATACATAGATAAATACATAGATTTTTACGATCTTACGATGACAACTAACTTCCTTTCGGCTTCTCCCGTTAGGGGTCGCCACAGCGGATCCTCCGCACGTTTGATTTGGCACATGTTTTACGCTGGATGCCCTTCCTAACGCAACCCTCCCCAATTTATCCGGGCTTGGGACTGGCACTGAGACTGGCTGGGGATGGTTCCCTGACCAGGAATCGAACCCGGGTCGCAGCAGTGAGAGCGCTGCATCTTAACCACTAGACCACCAGGGGACCTTCTTACGATGACAACTAAATTGTAAAAATATAAACAATTTCATGCAACAGGCAAATGCAGCATAGGTTGGATGAGCAGTCTTTCGTCCTGTGAGATGCCCCACTCTCACTAATCAACGGAGTAAAGTTGCTTCAGTGTGTATTTTTTTCTGTTTCAAACAGCAATTTTCGTGATAAAAGCATGTCTTTCAAGCGCCCAAGTATGTCTCCTGCTGGTAATGAAAAAAGAAGAGGAAAGCCATCAGTTTAGAGCAGAAAATGTAAATTATAAATCAGCATGAAGGAGGAAAGCCTGTCACAGTCATAGGACCATCTTCGACTTATGATATTTTTGACTTACGATGGGGTCGTCGTAACGTATCTCCATCGTAAGTAGAGGACTACTTATAAATATTTATATAAAACACCAATGCTCCAACTTGTGTTGGATACTAATTCGTTACATAAGGAGCTGATTGTGATGTTTTATTCTTTAGAAAGGCATGGTAAGTGCTTGACAGGATTTTAAGCCTATTGGTAAAATACTAAAGTTTAGCTATATGTTCTTGAAATCACATTGATAGACATTAAAATAACCATACTCAAATATTAAGCACTTTTGCAAATAATGTTTTCTGTAATTCTATATTTGTGATTGTAAAAACATTTTCTACATTTTCATTTTCCTTCCATGTAACATTTTTATATTTGTCATGCTATTAGTTAGACTGACTTCTAATTAAGGGGTCCTCAACCACCAGGCCATAGACCAGTACCAAACTACGGATTATTTGGTCCTGAATAAAAAAATTAAAGAATAAAATCTTTAAAAGATCAATTTTATTTCCATTTTATTGACAATTTCCCACATTATCAATAATTCAGTCATATAATGTGTATATTAGTAATACAAATTTGCATGTTATTGTTACTAACTAAACACTTTTTTTTTTTTCTTTTCTGTCGCTATGCAATAAGTCACTGAGGTAATCTGAATTTCAAAAAAATAGCATTAGATAGAATAGGTATTGTCAAAAATAAAACTGTTTCCTAAAATGTAAGTAATTGCTAATCTTTAATAATAAAAATATAGATTTAAAGATCTATAAAGATTAATCTAAACAATAACACTATTCCACGATTTACACCATTACAAGCTTTACAATTAAAATAAACCACATCTGCATGCATCAGATTGATTAGCTTGAATCCTTGGTGTTGCAACACATTCATTAAATGTAAGGGTTTTTGGATTATACACACCACACCCCTTTGTGTAGGAGTGGACATTTGTTTAACCATCAGCTTCACGTAGCATACACAATGTACTACTTTGCTGATCTGGTTTACAGAGTGAGTCAATGAGGCAAGAACATCACAGTAACAGGGGACCGATGTTCTCTGTCTTGATTAACCTTTGCTACAGCACATTGGTAACCGGCAGGGTATTGTGTTAGCCGACTTGTTCCTGCTGCTCATGTAAAAGAAACCATATTTTTACCTGCGACAAACATACAGTAGCATAGACAGGACCAATCAAACCAATGTTATTCAGTGGACTGCTGTAGCAAATGTACTGTACATAGCATATGGGACACTGAGAAAGTATAGCACTGCATGCCCTAGGAGCTAACATTTACAAACCTGGTATGAATACCTGCATGTGTATTATCATATTCTCCCCATTCACATCATCTGATATGAAAGGTTTGAGAGTTCCTGGTCCCCTACAGGCTCCAACTTCTACATTTATGTATTCCAAATGTGAGTATGTGCAGAGAAGGAAAACGAAAGAGGCAAGCTCAGAACATGACAATCCTCCCTTCCCCTCCTCCATCTTCATCTTGCAAATGCTACTGAGGTTTTCACCTCCATCCCTCTTTCATCTGTTCTTAAAGCTCCCAATTTCTTTGGTTTCATTTACTCCCCGCTTTTACGCTTCACCCTACTGTCTTTCAATTTATCTCTTTACCATTATATATATAAATGTATCAGCCCTCCAACCCCCATCTCTCTTTTTCCCTCTTTCTCGATTTCCCCACCCCCCAAGGAGCACTACAGCAGGCTGATCTGATAGTAATGCCCCGTGGCAACTCTCTGCTCTGCCTCGACATTTTTAATTTAAAGAGAAAATAGACGTGCTTTCTGGCAGGGCTTAGAAACAATGTGTTCCTCTGAGTATACATATTTCTGCCTCGAATAGTAAAGCCATGCTGAGCTTAATAGCAGCTTCTGACACGCTCCCTGTCTCTTCAGCTCACCCTTGCCTCTTCTTCTGTTCATACACAGATTCATCCCAGAACAAATCGGCTATCTACACAGAGAGAACAGCGGCTGCTAAGCAAAGGAAGCCTTCCGAACGAAACCAGCCAGAGCGTATGTGTGTGCGCATGTGTGTGTGTTTTAATTCAGTACGAAATTTCGTTTTTTTTTCTGGGCTGCTTAGCGAAATCCTTGGAAAATCCTCTAAAGCATTAGCTTCAAAACAGCCCTGGTTTCTAAACCACATATTCAGGGTATTTGGGGATGCCAGAGGGATGCGTCCACACAAAATGAGCCTCGTTAATCAAACCGGTTACAAACAAATCTATTAATAAATTGTTTACAGTAGCATTTACACAAACAAAACAGTATTCGTAAAAATCCAGTAAGATTTTCACATCCAGCAAGAGCTTCTAAACTTGGGTTAAGGTATTTATAAGTAGACTTAACAATGCAAGCATCGATTTAGCAAATTGTGTAACCAACAATGAATTCCTGAAATTTTATTTACAGATCACGTTGTCAAGGTTGTCATGTTGCACACATGAAATTTAGGAAAAATGTGATTTCATAATGTGAAATCATACCAACTGCTTTGAAAGAACCATTCGAACTTAAATGAAGACAAATTGAACTAGCTTTTCAGTTTGATTAAATGAAATGGCAGCATATACAATTTTAAAAAAGAAGAAAAAACTGTATGGTATGTGTGGTGCTCAATGCACTGCAGCTGCATTATACAGCATAATAAACGCTGACATAGAAAGTTTGCTTCCTCACAATTAGTTGCCATTTTACCATTTTCTTTACCTAAAAGGTAAAGCTTTACCTTTACCGAGTTTTGAAAGCGTTGTTAATCACAAATAAATTATGCTTAGTCATTTTCTGGTGATGACCTTATCCACACATGAGAAAACATATAAATCTGGTGGAAAGCTGTTGTTGAATTTCACAAACTATCACGTTTACAATGTTTATAGTTCAGCAGCCAACACAACATGCAAAAGTGTGTACACACACACACACACACACACACACACACACACACACACACACACACACTTAGTACACAGCACCTGTACCGTATCAAATGTGGTAAACACTCCTCAGTGGGCGATAATAAGTGTTTGAGGGGGCAGAGACACTCTCTCTCTCTCTCTCTCTCTCTCTCACGCTCTCTCTGCCTGGTGTGTCTGCAGTCTAGCCTATCAATCCTACTTTGTGTGCTAATGATAGAGCCTAGCATAGCATCCAGCACACAAGCAATGTGAGGCAGCAGGCATGAAAAGGAGAGAATCTACTGCCAGCAGCCAAAGAAAAGGGGGATAGGCACTGTGACTGGAATTGGCAATCAACAACCTGCTGTTGCAAACACACACGCACACACACACACACACACACACACACACACACACACACACACACACACACACACACACACACACACACACACGCACAGACTCACACATATAGTACCCAACACATGCACATAATACATACACACATATGCACTTTTGCTACATTTTGTTGTCTGATGAAGAAATGAATACAATTAATAACAATTCAATGTTATTTCTCCACAAAGCCAAGCGGAAACAAACATTTGTGATGTGTTTGTCCAACTTAATAATGTGACAAAACAATATTTGCATAAAGAAGTCATTAAAAGTACCCCGACATAGGCAACATTTTACTGCATTCCTACTAAATGTGATCCATGCAGCTGGTAATACACTGATTAAAATTTGTTAATACTATCACTATTTAGACAAACATTTGGGGACAACAGACCATAAGATTGGCATGTGATTTCTAAGCATAATATTCCACATTAAGTCCCCATTTGCTTTTATAATAACCTCTGGGAAGATGTTCCACTAGATTATGGAGTGTGCTAGTGGAGATTTGCGGTCATTCAGCCACAAGGGTGTTAATAAATTCAGGTATTGATGTAGCAGCCCAGTTTCACGGCATTTTGTGATATAGGCACGAAATTTAATCTTCTTATGGTTAAAATAGATATCTTCTCCCGGTTAATTAAGGAGACTGGCTTAATTAGAGACACACATTTATTGCAGTATAACCTTAACCATATATTTTCTTCCTTATTCTCTGATAAATATAGTGAAAAAATATTACCTTTGGAATTACTTTCAGCATTGCCCATAATCCTCTGGGAGGCAGAGGGATTCATGTCCATGAACATGAATCAATAGATTATAGTTCGTTACTATATCATGAAATGCCATGAGACTGTGTTGGATGTTGAGTGAGGAGCCCTGGGGTGCAGTCATTGTTCCAATTTTTCCCAAAGGCGTTCCATAGGATTGCGGTCCAAGCTCTATAGCAGGGCGCATGTTTTGTGCACAAGGGCACTGTCATGCCAGAACAGGTTTGAGTCTCCAAGTTCAAGTAAAAAGAAAATGTAATGATTCCTCTCCCAAAGATATCATTTAAAATTGTGCTCCTCCAACTTTGTGGTAACAGTTTGGAAACTGGAAAAAAAAAAAAAAAAAAAAGACTGGTGTCCAAATACTTTTGTCCATATAGTGTAAATCAATTTCAGAGCTAGACCTAAAATAACAGACAGGTTTGTGTGAATTCTATGAAAGAGAATATGCATAAGGGTCAAGAGCATAGTTCGCGTCAAACATCACGATGAGAGCAAAAAGTGTGATTTCAGTGGCACTGTGCCAGAAAGGCTGGTTTAAATATTGCAAAAAACTGCTGCTCTCCTTGGAATTTCAGAACAGTGTATAAACTTTGCACAGCATGTGGAAAAAGAAAATCCTGTGTGCAAAGTGTCTACAGACTGAAACATTTTGTAGAGAAATCAGATGATGATATAACCAGGCCGATTTAAGTTGAAGAGATTTTAATTACAGATCTGACATTTATTTGAGCAGACTTTTTAGTTCTTTTTACTGATAACCCGCATATGCAATGATAGAAAAGGTGCAATATGACAACAAATAACCTAAACACACATTCATATAGTTTTAAAATCACAATAGTTAATTTAGACCTGTTAATTTAGTGTTGTTCTTTCAAATATAGTCACCTATCTCTCTTGTGTGTGTGTGTGTGTGTGTGTGTGTGTGTGTGTGTGTATAAAATGTGGAAGTACACAAAAACAGGAAAGCTTAAGAAGCAAGGAATGAATGCTCAGAAATGCAAAGAACTGGTTTCCAACAAGAATTAAACTGAGAACAGATGGACACAATCAGGAGATACACAAAAAGACAAGGAAAAATATACTATTCCAAAAAGGTAACAGTGAAAAAGAAAAAGAATACTCTGACTGCACATATGACAAAAGTTCTGGATAATGGATAGTGAAAATCACTTCAGGGGACTCCTGATGACATACATATTTCACATGTTTAATACATTCATACTTTAACGTTTGACATTTTCATGTATTTATTAACAAATCTAATCCTTCAGAGGCTTCCTCGCAGTGTTTGTAGTCCCAGGCAAGTATCTGCATTGCCTGTCTTTTAGCCATGCCTCGGTATTGTATGTAACAAACAACAGGAGCAGACAGCACACAAATGTTTGTTTTTTTATGTTCTGACACATTTAATTCCCTCCCATTGGGTATCATTGTTTATAATTAGCTTTTAAATACAATTCTGATCACATACACAAAAATATTAAGATTATACATGATGTTTCCATCATTAGACCAATCTTCTCAATGTCTAAGTCTCTTAAATGTGTGTCCTTGTGTGGATGCTTCGCTTGTTCTACAGAGTGTTCATAAGTTTAAAAAGACCCTGGGGCTCAGTACCATATCAGAGCTTTTAAGCGCTTTAAATTTAGTTATGATATGCTAATAATAGTGAAGCGAAATTAAGATGAAGTGCTTCTGGCGGGTATTTATAAGCTACTACTTATATGCATAAAGCCTAATTAAAGCCTTTCTGCCTCCTTCCAAGGCAGTAGGTTTTTTTTTTTTCCTGGAGAGTGTGATTACTCAGTTAGATTAGTCTTTGCCCTTAGATGTATGCTCGTCTAACTTCTAGACTTCAAGTCAAGCGTTGAATCATTGTCTTTTGACTGCAATTTAAACCATTTGTTCACACTCAATGCACACAAACACAAAGTAGAACATTGCAAGAAGTAATGTTCGTCCTACTCACTGCAAATTCAAGGACAAGTGTGTATACGTTGTGCATACATTCTGTGGGCAGATGAGTCCAAATCTGTCATTTTGGGCTCGGACAGAAGAACTTGTGTAAGATGGAGAACAGGAAAGATGTTAGCAGACTGAGTCACCCCACAGTCACACATGAAGGTGGAAGCAGGGAAGGTTGGAGACTTTTTCCAGGTGAAAGTAATAATGTCATAATGGCTACCATTCCATACTTCTTCCAAACTCAATGCAATTCCATCTGGACTGCTGCTTGTTGAACCTAACTTCACCATGCAAGAAAACAATGCCCCAAAGCATAAGTCCAAGCTCTGTAAACGTAAAAGGAGTGTTATCTATCATTGAATGACCTGCCCGGTCAACGCACCTAAATCCCATTGACCTGCTCTGGGATGAACTGGATCGAAAGGTCAAACAGAATCTTCAACTAGTGAAGAACACTTTTGAAAAGTTTAATAAGAGGCATGGCAAGAGTATTTCAGATAAATGTTCTCAACTACAGTAATACAGATATTATATGTAGTGACTGAAGTATGAGGCAAACTGTATGCTAGATTTTGAAACGAATGACACCAGTTATGCCTTTTTTGTAACTTATCTAACTAATCGGCCCATTAAACAATTCGATTTTGGAGGTCATCACTTCCTCACACCCTTTACAAAGTGTCCACATGCTCTCTGGACATCTGGGCCATATTGCGCCTGTGTCTTCTTGGACTGCAGGATCAGGCAACAGAATCATCTTGATGAGGTGCCAAATATGCCACGAGGCTCGATGGGAAACCAAGCAGAAAACGAAAAGGCATGTTGACCAAAGCAAAGTCAATGAGATTTGCCAGACCTTGGAATCTGCACAGCTTTTTGACCTTTTTCCACCACATTCCAGTTGGCTATGCAAAAGAAAGTACACTCTTCTCCTCTTGCTACAGATGGCTGCGTCTCGCTTTGAAAAAGGAGGTAAACGAATGGATTTTGAAACACGTCCAAACAACCCCCCTGCAACCCCCAATACACACACACACACACACACACACACACACACAACCTGAGGTTGGAGTATTGGAGTAGCTAAAAAATTCGAAGGTATTTCCAGAATGCTGTGATAGCACCTTTTTCCATGAATACTGCATGACCGTCCTTAAATGGAAACTCCAGCCACTGGCACTCAAAGGATAACAGGAAAGATACAAAGTGACACAAGAACCAACTAGATTACACAGATGTTAAAAACAAAGTCTTGGGGTCTTTTCTGCATTCAGAATGGACTCAGACAGATCAAAAAGTGTGACTTCTGTTTTCAGTGCTTGCCTCATTCAGATTCAACGATCAGCATGGGTGTCTCCCTTCCCCTTATTCCTTTTACTTTCATTTTCTATGATTTTTTTTCTAGCTTCTGGTCCTTGACAGGGACAAATGCTTAAGTAAGAAACTTCTGACCAAAAACTTCTCTCCTTACTCAATGAGATTAATAACATGAATCCTAACCCTTACTCTAGACTATAGTATGCAGCACAAAAAGATAGAGTCTGAAGAATAGTATGGCAGAAAAAAAAAATGAAGAGAATAGAGTCAGCTGGAATGACTGCAATATATTTTTGCATACTCTCTAAAACATAAGCTACAAAAAATACACTAGACGAATAGTGAGTGCAGGCCATTCCAAATGCTGTCTCTTCTATAGTGTCACTTTGGTGTGAATACTTCCGTCTGACCGGCATTATACATCAAGCAGATCATTGCTTAATAGCTTCAAAAAAATCCATTAGTTTAAAAAAATATTTTCTATCATACGAGTTGGTTTTATGCAAATTTACATTAAAGGAGACTCACTAATATCAAGCAGAACTGACATACCCCAAGTCATATGCTTAATAGAAGTTCTATATGGATTGCATTGTCAGGTTAAAATACATATTTTCTTTTCAAAAGCACCTACAAAGACAAATAAAATGTCATGAAATTTGGCCATTTTACATTAATAACATTAGCCATTGGACAATTAGGAGAAATGAAAATGTATACTTTGTTCCTTTCAAGTAGTAATTCACGAGTAATAGCCTTTATTCAGGAAAAGCTAAAGAAAACAAAGGTTTTCTCAACTATACGTTGGCAAATGGAGTTGGCAAGCATAACATTACACACCCACCTGAGGGAATCACACAAAAAATAAACTATATAAGTCTAGGAAAGAATGGCAGAATAGAGGTGAACTTGAATTAGTGGATCATGAACTTTGAATTTATGTTAATGGGTGTTATAAAATTTTTGTATAGTAATTATCATGAAATCGATCAAACATGACAAAATGACAATACAACTTTTAGGCCAGCTGTGCCTACAGACTAAACCGAGTAAATAACATGGCTGCCTACAACAGAAAAAAACAGAAATACAGTGTATAGTTATAGTTAATAAGTATTTCCTTTAGATCAAATAAAAGTAAAACATGTAGGCGTCTATTTTGTGGGTATTTTTTACATTTTTAATTTTCAAGTCAAATGCGACAATGCGTTATTCAGACCTGCAAATTACTATTTACGAGGTAAATCAAAGGGGTCATTGATGTGTTGTTGTTTTTAGTTATGGGCTTTTGCTTTCCACTTTACTGGTATTTGTCATTCATCAACATACACTCATGACTGACAGTGATTACAAATGTTTGTAAAAATGGTGGGAATTTTTCTTTTCAGTTTGGCAAACAAAACATTTCCACTGATCTTGACTTTATCATTGCAGGCCTGTTTTCACAGTGATTATTTGCTTCAGAATTGCAATTTAAATATTGTATACAAATCTTGTATACAACATGTTTACATTATTGCAAAATAGGAGACAATAAGCGCATCACTTTTATAGTTCTCATTAATAATAGCTAATGCGTATTATTTTCATTTAAACAGCTGTCCCAGTTGACAATTTAGGAAAAAAGTAGAAAAAGTAGACAAGTAGGAAAAAAGACAACAAAAATTTTCATTCTTTTTTTTTCACATATTACACCTTTCCAGTAGGTGACATGAGTAAAGGAGACCAGGGTAAATAGACCCTGTTTGTGTGTGGAGAGAGAGAGAGAGAGAGAGAGAGAGTGTGTGAGTGTGAGTGTGTGAGTGTGAGTGTGTGAGTGTGAGTGTGTGAGTGAGTGAGTGTGTGAGTGTGAGTGAGTGAGTGGTGGTGAGTGAGTGAGTGGTGGTGAGTGAGTGAGTGAGTGAGTGAGTGAGTGAGTGAGTGAGTGAGTGAGTGTGTTCTGAGAGCCCCTGAAGAGAACATTGGCTCATCTCTATCTGGGCCACCTGCTCTGCCACTCCAGACAGCAGCCTGAGGGGCAAGAAGACACAGGAGCCACAAGCAAGCCAAGTGGATTCTTCCACACTACATTTCTTTATCCTCTTTACAAACCACTCCTTAAACACTCACACACAGTCACACACACACACACACACACACACACACACACACACACACAGAGCCAGATGGCTGGAAACTGCTATATTTTTCAGAGAAGATGCTTTAACTGCTCCTGTTACCTGGAGCTCTGCTTTTCAGACA
Organism: Silurus meridionalis; assembly: GCF_014805685.1. Classification (NCBI taxonomy): domain Eukaryota; kingdom Metazoa; phylum Chordata; class Actinopteri; order Siluriformes; family Siluridae; genus Silurus; species Silurus meridionalis. Next base: position 10,820,632 of record NC_060906.1, on the reverse strand, counting down.
TACCTGTACATGTTGTCTGTAATATTCTAATTGTATATATAAATCCACTTCCCTTAACTTTGGACGAGGGCTATACCAAGATGAGCGGCAACATGCTTTCATAAACCTCTAAAGCAAAAAGAAAAAAAAAGATAATGCGTCAAAATGCCCTATATTTCCAATCTTCCTTTAATGCAACCAAACAGGACCAACTGGGACACGAAGAAGCAGTTCATCATTGTGATGAATGTGAGCTAGAACAGCTATGCTACTTAATATAGTGTCTGCTTCACCTATTTAAACTGTTCTTTGTCGCTATGTGCTCATCGCTAACCTTATTTAAAGCATATGGGCATTCCTGAAAAACAGATTCTGTGCATATGCTGCTGTGCACTGTGGAATACAGTAGTGTGAGAAAAGAGGAGCAGATTATTGGAAAGCGTGTGTGTTTTAGAGTTTGAGCTGTGCCGGTATTGAAAGAGAGCTTCTGTGCTGAAAGGCAATTAGTCCCACCTGGGTGTGTAAAGTGGAATGTGTGTGTGCGTGTGCGCGTGTGTGTGTGTGTGTGTGTGAATGTGAAGTACAATTTGTCTCGTTAATCTGCCATGAGGGTAATTAAATGCATGGTAACACCTGGAACCGGCAAACCTGCCTCCAATCACCTGCCTGTTCATCTTTACTCTGCAGCACAACATGTCCACACAGAAACTAGGCTTGGATTAAGAATTAAAAAATAATGCCTGATGGCATTTTTATATCTTAAGACTGCACTTATAATGGAAAAGCCACAGTTACACTAGACTTTCAGCAGGAAAAAAATTACAGAATTTGCCTGCTGAAAGTGGTATCTTAAAGGTTAAGGCTCTGGTTACTAATACTACCCCAGAATCACCAAGCTGCTACTCTCAGGTCCTTAAGCAAGGCCCTTAACCCTCTGTGCTCAAGGCGCCCTGTACTATGATGTACCCTGTGCTCTGACCTCAACATCACTGGTATATGCGAAGGAAGAATTTCACTGCACTTTGATGTTTCTGTGACAAGCATAAAGCACCTTTTACCTTATATGCAGCAAAATTGCAATTTTTTTCTTTTTTTGAAAATGTTAATTTTATATTATATTGCAGTCATTATAATCAGTGTTATAATCATTATAATCAGTCATGCTGTATATGAAGTGAAGTGTGACCATGCCATTATTCACTAGGTATTAAGAAGCTCAAACTTGTGTTTCAAAAAAGAAATTAGGCTTGTTAGAACTGACTTTTTTCATAGTGTGTGCATGTAAATACCTTCATTGTGAGTAGTTGTGATGTATTACCATGCATGCATTACCATGAATGTCCACCTTGAACTACCCTGAAATGCGCAGTTTTATTCAATGGGTTTGGTATAATTTTCACTAAAACAAAAAGCAAGTGAATGGGATATAAAGAGTGATGTATTTCCTTTGTTAAATAGCCAATAGCATTTTGCTCATAGCCCTGGTTAATCTGTGCTTAGTATCATGGATGCTAATTGGTAAAATTATTGTCTGGAAAATGTCCATGACAAAGGTGTTAACTATAATAAATACCTCCTTCTTCAAGATGAATGAATCCTTTAATATCTTACAGTTGAAAAACCAAATAAAACATACATTCAAATCAAAATTGTTTCAACAACCCATGCTTGTATATATGCTTTTCCTTGCACAACAACAATGTTATTATGTTGGGGGCAGGACACTTCAGGTTCTAGAGAAAATTGATTTAGACACAAAATCTGATGGAAAAGCTGAAGTACAAAAACCAAGAAACGATTACATTTTTTATTTGTAATGCTACTAGACAGAGCCTGTACATTTTGAATGCATATATTTTCTTTTGTCATTGTTTTGGGGCAGACGAGTTTATAGATAACCTTAAGCCTAACATATCCACATGAAGAAAAAGCAACAAAACATTAATTTACAAAGGACCATGGATACAAGGTGTTTTCCCAACTTGTGCTAAATATTCACAGAATAGACTGCCAATCTTCCGTGACCCTGTACAGGAAGTGGTTACTGATGAATAAATGAATAAATTCATAAATGAAGTCACTGAACACACAGCCGACATTCGAAACTAACATTTGTTACGCTCTCTGGACTTACAAGCTTCTTATATTTTATCGTACCCTTGATATTAATATCAACCTTTTGTGTATAAATGTTGCCTTGATTACATAGATCACATGACAATATGTAATCTTTTAGGAATAAATTAATTTATTGTAATACAATCGCTGTCAAATTTTAATAACACTTATCCATTTCAAAATACAATTAATTTTTCCTTTGTTCTATCTTCCACTCTAATTCTGCTCATTCTGTTCTCAGCGGCCGTTCGAACACTCCAGCTCTTCAATTCTTGTACTGAAATCTCTAAAGAATAAAAAGAATGCTTTATAGAGGATAGCATTAGGTCAGCTCTCTCTGCGAGTTTACCCATAGACAGAACATATAGGTGATAATGTAGCTTAGTTTATTGAATGTAATCTTGTTACCAATGTTGTTTGTTACTTATTGCAGTTGCTGAAAAGTACTATTATGGCTCTAACTATCCAAACCTGTCGTTTCACAGAGGCTCGGAGGCTGATCTTCGCAGCGATTAAGATCATTAATCTTCATTCGGTTTCAAGTCTGCCACCGCACTTTCAAGACTTCCAAGCTAAAGCTCACAGAGGGAGGCGAAAGTGTTCAGCACAAATTCAACTACAGCGCTTTGGCTCTGATCTTTAGCACGCTCAGCCAACTTCAAAGTACCCTGAAAGAAAAACCAACCTAAAACCACACACTGTATTTAACGAACCAGGTCGGTTCTTCAGGGCTGCTGTGCAACACCAAGTTCTCCTGCTTTGGTCTTTCATAGTCATCTAATATTGCTTGCTTTGTTATAGCTGGCTGAAATCCAGGCAACAAGGACACACGAGCAAAACTAAATTATGTTAAATGAGAAATGGAAGAGGCAGGCGGCATTATTCTAAAATGGTTCTCGTTGGAAATACATCACATGGACAAGCAAATGGAAAACAAACAGCAAGGTAAATTGCTAATGGATGGTTCCAGCACTTTTACCTTATTAGATTTTTTTCCCATGCTCGCTCATGTAGAAGGTTAAAGGAAGGAGATAACGTGAAATGGATTGAAAGATAGAGAAAAAACTGTGTGGCTATTTTATATCAGCTAGTTTCATTCAACTTGGAGAAGACAAGTTAGCCATGGCAGGAGACATGCAGGCACAGAGACACACACCACACACAAAACTTATGCTAGCTATTGTTCCCTTGCTGAGGCTGCAGATAGGACCACAATGTATACAGTTGTCTGACTGCTTAATATGTGTCTCTGCTTTAAATTACATTGCAAAAAACCTGAATGTCTGAGCTTAGAAAGATAGGAGAAAAATGACAGGAGAAGGTTCTATTTAAACAGTAGTTATTCGAACTGTATAGAAATGTATCTAGTAGTAGAATGCATAGATACAGACACCCACAGACACTCCCAGACACCCAAATTCACACTTGTTTAACCCTGCATTATTTCAAATAGCCAGCCCACACTGTATATGTAAAATAAATGAAATAAAACATTGAAAATGTGCATGAATGTAGTCTACTCACAGAAAAGGTATAACACGCACAAATTCTAGAACAAACTGTAAAACTGTGCTGCTGGGAGCAAGCTATGTTTTAAAAGAAGCAATTGCTTGATAGGTCAAGAATGGGGCCCTTTACATAACACTTTATTTTAAAACAGGAATATTGTAGAAATATTGTTTTCTTTCAAAGTGTTTATGGGTTAAGAAAAAAATAGTGCAAAAACTGCCATTTACACCCACTCACACTACACCACATTTGGTCTGATTCTCTAGCAATACTCAACTGGAATTTCTCATGCACCACCTGCATGTTCAAAGCCCAAGTCACTGGTTGTCCAAACAATTATTAAAGACCAAGCTCTTAACCTAGACATAAATGGGTCTCTTAGTCCCAATATGAATCAGTACAAGCATTTATTTATTAATAGTGACTTCAAAGCACTACTGTAAGTCTCTCTGCTAAATGCTAAATATAAATATTTGTATCACATTTATCAAATTTTACAATATGCCCTTCGAGCAGGGTTGCCAGATTCCTTATCATATGTACTGGAGAAATATTGCAATCAAAAAGGTTCATAACTGTTAACTTGGGTCCCACAGAAAAAATGCATCTACCTTTTCAGTGGCTATTGTGAAGACTTCTGTGCATTGTTTTTCAGAACTGTAGTTCAGGTCGGAATTTTACTGGTTACTACCATTCATACTATGTAACAAATGATCTTTGGCTAGTTGATATTTTACACACTTTTGGCTAGTAGCACCTAGTCGAAGCTTTTTGGTAAGCCGTCTTTAATTAGAAGAAAATACAAAACTCAGCCTACACCTACCATTTATATACTTATTAAATTATGTCATATCTAATGCTTGGTATACAGATAAAACAATATAGCTGCTCTATTTAACAATATAATGCATGCTCTATTTCCAGCATGCATGTAGTCATTTTGGTTTGATAAAGAACTAGCAAAATAAAATAAAAAGCCATGTTTACTATCTAAATTTGTGTAGATTAATTCATTTTGTTATGATATTATTAATGTTGTTTGTGCCCTCTAAAGACATAAGAGAAAAAGCTTATAAAAGAAATGACCACCCCTGACAGAAGAGGGTGCTGGGTGCAAGATCATACTGCAAGCAGCATCTGTTTCTTTTTGCAATTCATTTTGCTTTAATTTAATAAATGATTATTATTTATTATATTATTTTAATTTAATTTAATAAATGATTTACTTCCTCAATCAGCCTCTGGATGTACGATATTTATGCATTTAAACTAGAGGTCAACATATTCATTGGTTTTGATAATTAATCAACATTGATAGTTTATTGCTGGAACTATCAGCAAAAATCTACTCATAGTTTTTCCGGGTAGCGTCCGTTGCTTGAGCGCTGTCATTACGAGTGCGACCTCTAAAGGTGAATCACTCAAGCCACATGCTGTATCTTTTTACACATAGGACTGCATGATTTTTTATATAATTATATGTATTAATATATGAGAATCAAATGTATTTAATTCAGCACATTCATGATTCAGTATTTTTTACTTTTTTATTTTTTTAAGACTTTTTAAGAACATATTTGGATAGTTGCACTTTGGTTGCTGAATAATATGCTACACAAATAAAAACTCTTCTTTATATAAGAAAAAATATTATTATTATTGTTATAATAATAACAATAATAATAATATTATTTTTTTCTTCTTTATATAAGAAAAAATAATATTATTGTTATTATTATAATAAATGATCAATTATTTATTTTCAATGTGAAAACAAATTCTAGCAGCACCATATAACACTAGGTGGACATGGGCTTAACCAGTAACCACTGATATACTGGAATAAAGTCAATCTTTTTCATATTGGAGGTTAAACTATATCTGTTACTGGCCGTTCTATCAAATTTCTCAAAGCCATAATAAAAAGTGGAGGTCATTGAGGGTGAAAAGTTCAATGATTCATTCATTGTGGGCTTAAACTGTAATTCAACTGAATTTAATGTGACCATCGATGACAATCAGGCCATTTTTCACTCCATTTCTTTTACTCATTTACTCATAGTCTCACTCACCACTCTTACTCACACACTCTTCTTTGCTCATTGTGTTTTGTTCCAAATCAATAGTTTGCAGAAAAACATGGTGTGAAATATAGCAGCATTTGATGAGCTTTATCTATATAAAATTGTAATAGTTAAAAATGCAGTGGACTGTAACAGGCACACTGATGGAGTTTTAAGTTCCAATACTAAAGTGGAGATCTCAGTATTAAAACAGTGGCAGAAAAAGGCGAGCCATGAGCTCCGGTTGAATTATACACTAATATAAACATGTGAAACCCCCCCGTGATGCTATCGCCCTTTATACAGAGCCAAGCTCTTGGCCCAAATTGCCTCCTCCCATCTAGACATGCCTGCCAGGGCAAATTACCCAAACACTGGCACACTGAGACAATAATAACAGCTCTACTCAAGCAAACACTGTTACACAGATAATGATGCACACACACACACACACACACACACACACACACACACACACACACACACAGGGTCATCAACATGTTAAAAACGAGTTATCTTCATGGTCCACCTTATTAACATAATTTTGCCCCTCAACCATCTCCCCCGCTACATCGTTTCAAGTCAAATTTCACACACACCCACACCCACACCCACACACAGCAAAATATCAATGTACATCAGTACATTGTTCATCAAAAATCTTGTTTGTTTTATGTGAATATAGAGTCACACTAATAATATGCACAGTTTTCTCAATCCACACTACATTGTAAAAAAACAGCATCTTTGAATTTTTTTCACTGCATTTAAACACCAAAAAGAGCTCATGGGGACATTAGGCTGTTTGTTTTTTTTCTTCAAAAAAAATGCAATTCTGTTGAACTTTTATCGCATTTAACAAATTCTTCCAGTCAACCTAATTTTGGTTTAATGAGTTTAGGATTAAGTGTAGCACAGGGGAAATGGAAAGTCCTAACAAAGATAGCAAGACTTGTGTACATGTTTATGTACAGTATAATCCCAATGTTTAATCCCAGTCTTTACTGTGCCAGAGGTTTGAGAAAGAGCCCGTCAATATGGAGAGACTCAATCTACACTGTTTTTGTTTGTCCTCGTCTACTACAGATTACTTTTAGAGAATACTTGAACTCTGGTCATAAGACATTTCTACATCAGAAAAGGGCATTCTGGCTTTTGATAAAAAAAGGGAAAAAAAAAAAAAGTCTAGACAGATTCAGTGGAGCACCACCTTTCACAAAGAAGCCAAATGATCGGAGAAAACCTTCAATTCATAGGACCAAAAAATAAATGGAAGATAAACCTGAAGTAAAATAAATTAAATTATTGTCTGTGATTCTGCTAAAAAAATGAGATGTGTTTAAAGAAATAGAAAGAAAAAGATTCCACATTTATACCTCCTAAACTCCACTCTTCTGGGAAGACATTTCACTAGATTTTGTAGAGAGGTTTTATGGTCTTTGGCTGCAGCCTTTGGTTGGCATTCCAGTTTATCCCAAATGTGTTCAGTCAGACTGAGGTCAGAGTTTCTGCCAGACACTCAAGGTCTTCCACTGCTTCACAAATCATTGTCATCATGGATTTTTACTTCCAGTGTAGGGAATCTGTTATAGCATAGTGGCAACATATGTGTCCACATATGGGTGTGGCCTGATAGTGTATTTTTTGTCATCTGTCAAAGTTTGTAAAAGTGCAATGACTTTACAAATAGGTCGAAATATTAAAAATGCATTTAAATATTATGTCCATATTAGTCCACCTCTAATGCATATTCTTTTTATCTCTATCTCCGAGGCACCATTCATTTCTGCATTTTTAGAGAAACAGGGTCTGGCAGCTGTGGCATATTTATACTGCTGGCCACACACACACACACACACACACACACACACACACACACACACACACACACACACACACAAGCACAAGGTTATAGAATGGCCGTGTGTGTCTAAACTTGTCTGTATTGCCGAGATGGAGAGCGGGAGAGGCGTAGTTATCACAGTGAGAGGAAAAAAAGCATCCTCTCACGTATCTCACACTCACCCTCTCTCTTCATTCCTGCTTCTATCCTGATGTATACACAGTCGCATCCCTCTCTGGCCGAGGTGATAAGGGGGGGGGGACAGATCAAAAGATGGAATTCCCTCAACCAGTGGGAATGAGAAAGCAAGCAGAGGAGAGTGACAGGGTACAAGTGAGAGCAAGTGTGAGTGGAAAAGAGTTATTTCCAACCAAAGTTGCAGCAGAAGGGAACATAAATGCAATTGCGCTGGAGAAATGTGCTTTCATCCTGATCAAAGGCGGGGAGTAGATTTCCCAGGCATCTATTCAAAAGGCAGTATTAGCAGCCAGCGTTTGTGGGACTAAGAGCTTAGCCAAGAACAGGGCTGCTGACACGGGTGAGAAATCACACTGCCACAGCTCCAGCAACACAGCGCCATCCGAGATTGGCCCTGAATTCACTAGCAATCAAATCGGCTCGGAAAACCCCCTGTTGAGCAACACACACTGACCTTGCTGACAAACCTGATCTCCTCTGCTAAAGCTCGGCCCAGTTCACCATTGCACTATGGAGAGGAATGCATACACAAGCATGTCCACACAAATCAAAATTATTTTTTATTAACTGGATTTTAAAAATCCACATCCAATTGGAGATTTGTATAAATTACCTGCAGAAAGGCTCATAACTGTGACACTGTTTGAAATTTAAATTGAGCTAAAAAAAATGTAAAAAAATAATGCTAGCAGGCCACCATTTGGATTTTCATGTTGCTGAGCAACATGATGTTCATTTGCATATCTTAAATATTTGTAAATAAAAATCATGTGCAAACCTTGCTTCAAATAAATATAAAAGATTCTTAAAAAAAAAATAAAGTAATTGTTTTTAAACAGGAGTTTAGCTTGATGCTATTCTTAGCTGCTGCTTTATTTATACTAGCATATGGCTCTGTTCCTGCATAGAGTAGCATTTTTCTCAAAAATAAAAAAATCAATCCTTTTAAACAAAATGCTTTTAAAACACCCTAACTGAATCCAACACCTATGCTCTGTTATATGTTGAAAAAAAGGCTGTACAACACACTAAGAAGCTGTGTTTAAATGTACACAAATGTATCTTCACAAATGTAGCTCATTTTTCCTGACAGGGTTTTATTGTAGTTTATATCACAGTCGAATGCCCAAAACTGATTGGTCATAAGGTATGAATTATTTTTGTCTGAGATGCTCCACAAGTTTAACTATGAACTGCTAAAGTGCTTGACCTTTCCTAAACATTGTAATCTTTGACAAATTGCTGTGGCATAAGCGGAATAACACAGTCCAGTTCCTGCTGATTATACAAAACTGATGCACTGCTGCCTGGGATGCATTATTTTCATATAACAGTAAAGTCTCTCTTGTATGCAACAGACTTAAAGATGACCCAGTCATCAGATGGTTCATAAGTGGCACTGTTTAGAATGCTGCTTTATTTTGATATTGATAGCCAAATGGCTATTTTATTACTTTTTAAATTTATATCAGAGTTTTAGCGCAGGGGAGCATTTGACAGACTCCACAGTCAGGTGCTCACATGCCAGCATCAGAAATCTGGATTGGAACAAATGGAACAAAACCTGATCCTGCGTTGTTGAGAGCGTGCGACAGATAAAAAGAAACAGAGGAACAGAGAATTTATATGTTCATGCATCCAAGAGTCTATTTCTCTCTCCAATCATTTAGCTATCCATCAACCATCGTCTTTCATTTATCTCACCTGACTGTGCTCCGGCACAGACATCTAGCCACAGAAGCTCGTTTCAGGCTAACCTCATACACTCTGTGTAAAAGCCATCGTGACTGCTGCCTCCCGCCTCCACTCTGCATCCCACTCGCTCGACTATTGAGAAATGCAGCCTTTTCATTTCAGCTGCTTAATGGGAGCAGAGAGAGGCCCACGCATACTAAACAGCTCTGAAGCAGAACCCGACAGGGCACCGCAGAGAGGTCTCAGCTCGGATCGTACTCGCTCACGCCTTGTGTGTAAATGACAATAAGAACCGGCTTTAAAAAAAGAGAATGTAAGAACAGAACTAATTAAAGACAATTCACAAAGTCAGAAAGGAATTGTTCTTTCAAGCCGATCTCCTTTGGGAGCTATTTAGTTTTGTAGACATCCTGCTGCCTATGAGATTCCTACTAATTCTTAGGAAACAAAAGTAAGTAGCACAACACTGTATGCTTTTGTACACTACTATAAATGGCCCATGTCCTTAGAGACAAAGTTAGACGTTTTAATTTGCTTTATTTGTCATGTGCCTTTCTGGGAGTTGCATCCAAATGTCAGAAGAAAGTGGATTATACAGTTGTGTCCCAGAGCAAGGCATACATATCATTTGGTGACTTCCAAATACTTGCTCATTACCAAAAGCTTGCCTTGAGAAAGACAGGTCCAGTGTGACTATATGTATGAAGGCAAATGTGCATGCTAGAAGAAGAGCTTTAAGTCAATGCGCTATGACTGTTACAAATGCTGCATTTCGGCTAACGCACTCCACGTTTGTTATTTTGCATGCAGGACATGCATCACGGACTGCATTATCAACCATTGACTTTTTGTCTTAGCATTTCTTCCCTATTCTTCTTAAGGGGACGATTGGAGGCAGTAGAGCAGAGCATTCCTCCATACCGCAGTGACAGATGTGGTGAGGTGAGGGAGCGTGAACAGAGAGGGAGGTTAGTTATTGTTACTGATATATATATATATATATAAGTGTTTTGTCTTTGGATCAACAATGCAATGTACATTACAAAAGATTTTGCAGCATAAGAGGCTACACAAAAAAAGAGTAGACAGATGAAAAGGAAAGTGTGTGAGAGAGAGAAAGAGAGAGAGAAATTGTTTTAGAAATGTAAACTGTACAAATGTTGATGATCTCAAATGTTAATAATAATAAACTGCTATAATAAAAAACGACAACCAATTGTGTTTTGCATTTCTTCCTCCTAACCATACCGAAATGAAACCGATCCGTGAATCGAGGTACATTCCGAACCGTAAAAAAACATTTGTGTACCGTTACAGCCCTATATGTCACCCTACAGAGTAACAGCAACACCATGGTGACAACAGTGCATTTCATAACCGAGTGTCAAAAATACAACTAATTACACAACATCTAGTTTTGAATATTTCAGAATATCCATCCTCACTGACACTGCTCTCCTAACAGGAAATGGCAATTTTCAGAGTGGAAGTCTTACAACAGCAACTACTTCAGAGCAAATATTATACATAGTAATATCTCATTTTTTTCTATAGAACACACACTACCAGCACTAAATCTAACTGTCACTGAATTTCAATTTCAAAAACTGTAAAAAGTGCTGAAAAAAGCGAACCATAAGATAGAAGAAAATATTGTTCATGAAATAAATGATAAATAAATTCAGTACTTGTTGCTCTCTCTCTCTCTCTCTCTCTCTCTCTCTCTCTCTCTGTATAGTTTTATATCTTGGTGGTTTAGGTATTGTTCAATAGTAAGATGTGTGTGTACAGTATGTTTGTATGTGTTCTTGGTTGAAACAAGAGAACAAAGTAAGAACAGTTCAAACCCATCTATTGTCTCCACATGTGACAGTGATGCACACTTTTTCAAAAGAAACAACAGTGCCTCTTCAAATATAAAGCATGCAAAATAAATATAATATTAAAAACAAACAATGGCCAAGGTTGTAATTGCAGCAGCTAAACCTCGACCCAGACTCCAGATGCTAAATGAGTATTTGTCCTTTGTGAGCTGCCACCACCTGGATGAGGGCATGACTTTAGCACTAATTAGGAAGAGCAGATAATGTCACCCAGAACTGACAGATCGATATGGAGGACGGGGAACACTAGTCAATGCCTTCGCTTTGAGTGGGACAGATTTCTGAGATTGGGCATTCCCCTGCAGATTAGGAATCCCCTGGTGCATGTCATCTACAGGGAATACTGAATACATTCAGTAAAAATATTATCCTTGGGGTCAGAGAGATGCAGTTGATCCAGAGCCTATTCAGGGAACACTGGGAACACATTTTTACACTCACTGGCAATTTATAAGCCAATCTGTCATATTTATGGAGGCGGGAGAAATCGAGAGAACTGAGGCGAAATCCATGGGTAGAACATGTGAAACTTTGCATAGATTGTAACGATCCTGTACGGCAGCAACATTACCTGCTACAACGCAATGTCACAACAAGTTAGATTAATAGCTTATTAAATTTTAATGCCTGCACACACACACACACACATCTCAGGAAAGGCTGTTATTCAGATGAAAAGTTAAATCATGTAGATTAGATGCAGGGAAGCACTCCAGTAAAATGTACATGAAAGAGGGTTCTTCAAGACCACATCTTGGAGTCTGTGGTGTCTCAAAATAATATACTTTTGACTGGCATCTCATTTGAGCTCAAGCAAATTCCAGTCTTTGCATCTGTCACTGCTTTGGAATAGTCTGCTTTATTTTTTTGTCTACCATTTTCAAGGGAGGAGTGTTCATTCTTATTTTATCTTGCTTTATAAATGACTGTTAATAAGCAGGACAGGCAAGTTTTAGTCATGCTCCAGGTTCTGAAAAGAACAGCATGGATCAAAACAAAATCCAACCTTGTTTTCCTCAGTTCTCGGGCTCTAGGAAAGCAGCCGGAGCTCATTAGCCGACTCTTTGCTTTACTCGCTAATGCAGCAGAAACAATTCCTCGCACGGATCCCCACTTTTGGTTCTATAAAGCCCCCAAAAAAACCAAAGCCCAGCTTGTAAGGATGACTAAATGAAGCCAGTATGGATAGCAAAACAATGTTGGCTTTGTAGGCCCTTACACACTGTTCCGCGTCTCCATGGACACACACTGTTGCCTGCTGGGACTATTCAGGCAGAAGGGGATGCCTTCCCGCCGACACACACTCAAAAGTCCGGAACACAGAACCCACGCTCGACGCGGGAACCCCATAGTGGTCTGCTTCTGTCGATCGCCAGGTGGTGTGTGAGTAGGCCAGTGTGCCAACAGGCAACAACTGGCATGATGCCACCTCTGACTGGATCAAGACACTCTATTCAAACACACCACCTATAATAAACTCTGCAATGAGGGCACTTGTAAAGAGGCAGTCTAATACAGAGCACAGATACATGTGGACTGATAAAACAGCTAAAAAAACTATAAAACGGGTCTACCATAAATGAAATAGAAATCAATAAATAATTATTATTGTAGAACGTGTCCAAAATGACTGAAATGGTCATCAGCAACACTCCAACTAACCCATGATTATCCTTCGTGGTGTTAAGTCTGCCTCTACGTATTGATTTAGGCTAAAATAGCCTAAGGCTAAAGACATAAGTGCTTATGACAGTCTGTTTCCTTGGTGTATTATGATTACAGCCATGGACAAACGACTTGCCAATGACGGGAAGGTCAATGTGCAATGCGCATCAGGTCTCATCATCACGGTACTGACCTGGGACTGAGAGGTTAACTGTGTGCAGGCTGCACCATTCTTCAAGGCAACAATTCCTAAAGCTGCGAAATCAGGGGGGCCACAAGACACATTGGGATCAGTGGTGCATAGAGGCACTGCTTCTGGGCATCACATGAGAGATGAATAAATTAGCTTAAAATTATTTTTTCTTTTTCTGTGTAAGTGTGTGTGAGATTATGTACTGCATAGGTGGGGTTACTTGGGGTAATTGCCATTTTATTAGAAACACATACAATGTAGATTAAACATTAATTGCATTACTCAGCATTGGACCATGCTGACAAGATATTATGTGTCTATATGTGTCTGTGTGTGTGTGTGTGTGTGTGTGTGTGTGTGTGTGTGTGAGATGGACAAGTCAGAGGTGGGCTTGCTTCATGTTGCATAGTGACACATTGGGCAAGTGGGTAGTTAACTGTACACCAAGGCAAGCTTGAGAGCCTAGTTGACCAAACACATTGACAAAAATCACCTGCCAGTACAAAAAATAACTTATTTTACTCATGTTCTGGGGAAGTGCCAGTCACTTCTTGTACAGTACCAAGTGCACATCTGATTTGCATTTTTGCAGAAAAAAAACTCTTAAAAATAGCAAAGCACACAGCAACCTGAAAACAACATGATAACTAAACCTTGAAAGAGTGCTTCCACTTTTTTTTATACAATCCACAATTCTAAACATTCAGATGCTGCTGTGACTCTCCCAACTAAAATGTGTCAAATGGGGCCCATTGCTTACATCTACAAGTTGGATGGAATTAATATAGTGATAACCAAGAATATCTCACTTGTGAGCACTTAGTAAGGAGCCTGTGATATGGTCAGTCAGATTCCTGCATAACATGGTGGTGCTTCCCCTAACTCAATGTCACGGGTCATAAAGGAGTGAGAAGTGATCATACCGCACAGTGGGGCTGACGCACTGCTGCTGACCTCATCACCGGAAATCCTGACGCGCTTTGTCCTTCAGGCTGCACGAGCTCACCGGGGAAACTATCAACCGGTTGTGATGCTCTCGAACGTATTTGGAGTTGTTTCTGCTCTCCTCGAAACGTTTCATGGCGCGCACCCTGCTGCCCAACATGCATAAGCTCTTAGAGGGAGCAGATATGCTTTCTGTCAGATCAAATTGACCTACTGCGCGCGCACGAACGAACGAACGAACACACACACACACACACACACAGGGAGCTGGGGGTAGGTGGCATTTAATACAACGCTTTTAATTAGTGTGTGGGGGTGGAGGGGGATTAGTAGCCTGCACCATGTCTGTGCAGCGTGATTGGTCAATTCGTACTTCCGGGTAATTAGTTTTCTAAGTGTTTTAACGCAAATCCATTGAATTAACGCGCGTGCAGTTGCCTACCTGTTGTACGACGAATCGATTGCATGCATTAATAGTGATGCGAATAAGTGGGCGGAACTGGAAAAAAATAAAATAACCATCAACTGTTGCTTCTATTTCTTTTTAGTCATTATTTCTGATCAGGAGACAAAAATTCAAGTTTGCGTCGCGCGTGCGCCCTCGTCTTTACGCTCAAGCTGACCGCACGTGAGGACAGAACAGGATCCCTGCAGGCGCTCGCGCTTACTGACACGCACGAACACACGCGCACGCACACACACTACTCAACTGGCGCTGTCCTACAGTGCATCTGTGCGGCTTTATATATATATATATATATATATATATATATATATATATATATATATATATATATATATATATATATATATATATATATATATATATATATATATATATATATATATAAGGCAAAATGCAATAAATATTTTACGCACTTTGCATATCTTCCTGTTCCCTGTACTTCTGGTTCAAGAGGTGCCATTCGAAATGTTAGTCATTCCCCGGGGCAGGCAAAATCTTTACGGGCCACTCCGAAGAAGTCGAATGCGCGAGGATGGGCCACGAAACTCGCTCGCACGCGCGGGCACGCACCACGCAGACGCGTACGGCTCACTTTTCTGACCAGGCAAAGCGATCGCTTACGGTGTTTCATCCAACGCAGGGCTGTACTGAGAAAAAAACGGCAATAAACCGTAAAGCCTAATCGATAATGGTTGTAGTGCGTGTGTGCGGGCGCGCGACATTCACAAATATATATATACAATATATTTTTCACCCCTTCGTTCCGGTTTTGGAGAAGCGTACAGCCGGGATGCATGTCAATGCAGCAAAAAAACGCGCATCTCACACGGAGCACGCCTTCGCACGAGCGCGCAAAGACCGTCAACCGGTGGCATGGGATCAGTTCTTTCAGAACCCATCCGGAAACTACTTGTACAGACACTTAACAGATATTAACCTGGCCGCCGAATGACACATCCCTAGCATAATAATAAAATGCATACAAAATTAAATGCAGCATAAGGAATAAAATCAACAAACCAAAGTGCACGATTCTTATAAGAATACCACACAAAAAATAATTAAAAAAAGAAAAAAGAAAGAAACCCGCACCTGCCCGGTCCTTACCTTTAAACTCGTGCGTGATGGTGCGGTTTCCATACTTGGCATGGTTAGAAATCCAAACGCGAGCTCCCTGCGCGGTCCACAGCTTTCAGAAAACGCAGTAATCCACTTTCCCATGCCCGACACAGCCGGCTCAATCAGGACTACATCCTTCCCATTGCAGCCGAAAAACTGTCGGGATTTCAGCGCTTTCAATCCTTTTTCCCACCGTATTTTTTTCTTTTTTTTTGGCTCTCGTAGCACAGCCTGCACTGAAGTTGCCTGGTTACCTCTGTTTTAAGGCGGCTGAACCCAGCGCTCTAGTAGCCTATCACAAGCACTACGGCGCGTTAACCCTGTGTGCGCCGTTCTGTCCTGATTTCTGGTTTCAGAGCAAGAGCTGGGGAGCGAGTGTGAGGGTGGGAAGGGTGTAGTGGGTGTAAGTGTAGGGGCAGTACGAGCTCTGGCATCAAGATGCGCAAAAGAGGATAAGAGGAAACAACCGCAGGGGAGAGAGAGGCCATGGCCACACTTTATGATGACAGCAAAAAGAAGGTGTCATATTTTTAGTGTGTGTGTGTGTGTGTGTGCAGGAAGAAAATCCAGTGCCACTGCTTTCTCAAACACACTCCTAACAAGACTGGACTTTTCGTATGAAATCATTAAAATTCTGACAGCTGTATAGCAAGAGCTTTGAACCACTGGAACACCTTATCACGCAGTATATTGATTTCAGTTGCGCCTTCTGTTTCAGGAGGCACCACACCCTTTCAATTTTCAATCATGATTGGAATTCATACTCATAGAAGAACATTATACCAAGCTCACATGGTGTCGTGGCTTAGTCATATAACCAGCCAGAGTTAACCAAATGTGAAAAGATATACTGGGGTCCAAAGGTTTTAGACCTACTACTGGTTGCTGGGGAATTTGGCGCCTATCCTAGGGAATTCGGGCAAAAAGCAGGGGCCAATCACAAACACAAACTTGTTCACACAATATAGATTATTTGGAGATGCTGATCACCATACAAATTGGGAGAACACCAAAGAACCTGAAGGAAACCCATGAACCTTCAAACTCAGATCACAGTCAAACAGAGAAATTTGAACCCCCAAACCCAGAGGGAAAAAAAGGCTTTCCACTAAGTCATCATGTCCCCTCTGGCATGTTATCATGTTAACTCCTTAAGTAAACCTTATCCCTTCTACTGAAGCCTGGTTTCAGAAGAAACATCAATAGATATTATCTAAAATTGATCATCCGGCTTTACATAAACTTGTAGGATCAGAGTCAGCTTGACTGCACACTGTCATTAATGGATGTACCCAATGTTAAGAAACTCTGCATTTCATATATATTTAACAAAAAAGAGGATATTCAACATTAGTATTATTTTGTCCAACCATAGAACAGATGTTGCATTGTGGATCAATAAGTACCGAGAAGGAAGATCTAACAGTTTACTGAGTGGGAACATCGATATGGAGGTGTTCTAATCAAGCTCCTAAAGGCAGCTGCTATAAGATTCCAAAGGCAGCATATTAGCATCCAACAGTCTAGTCTACACAAAATGAAATTATTTCTATAGTCAGTTGACATATCTTACTGAACCAAAGCAAAGTGGCTTCAGTAGAGTCTAATGGATTATTATTTGCAATCAAGCCTTGCTGAGAGGTAGTCAAGTCATGCTTGGATGCAGTCTGGTCTTGTTTAAAATTAGTTGGACTATGCTCAGAGATAGTGAACCCTTGCTCAGAGGCAGTCAGACTTTGCTGAGAGGCAGTAAGGTGTTGTTGAGAGGTAGTGAGGTCTTGATGAGAGGCGATCAGGTCTTGCTGAGAAGTAGTTTGATCTTGCTCAAATTCCTAACAGTGTCAGCTTGGTGGTGCTGGGAATTGATCTTCCAAGCAGTTTGCCAAAGCCTCAACCACCGAGCTACCACTGTGCCTCAGGCCAATGTTGCAAGCTCTGTATATGAGTCCCATTGAAATTGCGATCAAATGGAAACATATTTTCCTGCTTTAGCATCAAGGAATGAACAATAATAGCTGTAATGATTTTCCTTACTGCCAGACCAAGTTTCAATAATTATTCCAGGTAACTATAGCAAACAATAATGAGTAAAGTTTGTAATTACTGCTATTACATCACCCTGTAAAATAGCCACAGTGCACCAGAGACTATTTAATATACCAATAAATTCAACTCTTATATATTAACCAACATTAATGCAGCACCTCGGGTCCATTGGACAAATTGCTGCTACTGAGTAGTAACTTCCTGCTAGAAAAGACCAATACAGTACATTCTATTATTAAACAAAATGTACATATATCTACCCCAAACTTAACTTATAAATAATTTAAGACCTACAGGGTTACACAGATTTAGAATATTTTTATTTAAAAAAATATTATTAACATCATCCAAAAAAATGTAGAAATTGATAGCAGCAACATGTTTTTAAAAAGTTGGGATAGTTGGCAGATGGCAATGTTTAACACGATGTAGCATCCCCTCTTCATTTAACAACAGTCTGCAAACATCTGGGAACTGAGGAAACCTGGAGATTTAAGAAAGGAATGTTGTTCCATTCTTGTTTGATATAGGATTCTAACTGCATCCTGTGTCTTTGCTTGTGTATCTTTTCTTCCAGGATGCAGCTAAAAATCTTCAATTGGTAAAAGGTCTGGCAAGCCAGTTCAGCACCCAGACTGTTCTACTATGAAATGCTGTTGTAATAGATGCAGAATGCAGTTAGCATTGTCCTGCTAAAATATGCAAGGGCTTCCTTGAAAATGATATCATCTGAATTGGAGCAAATGCTTCTGTAAAACCTAAATATATATCTTTCAGCATTGATGTTGAACTAAGCACTGATAAGTTGGAAGGTCCCAACCAAAAAGATTTAATTTGATTCTGACCACAGAACAGTTTTCCACTTTGCCATAGACCATTTTACATGAGCTTTGGCCCAGAGAAGATGATAGCATTTTTGGATCATGTTCATATTTGGCTTTGTGGCAGCAGGGGCATGGCTTTGTGAATGGGGGGTGAGGCCGGAGAAGACAAGCATTAAGAATCCCACAACTGTTGCGAATGTGTCTAATCAGAGTTCTCTTTTGCAGTGAGCAGGGGAAAAGGACAAGAGGAGTAAGAGAAGGATGCTGGAGAGAGAGATACAGAGACGTGTATGTGTGTCCGTGTGTGCGCAAGTGCAAAAATGTAATCAAGAAACCTGGTTCCATTGGTTCCCCTGAACTGTTCGCTCTCCTACACTGGTGCCGAAACCAGGTAAGGAAAACAGGATACACCCCTGTGGATTCTTCGCTGTTGGGTGAGCTGGTAAAGGCGTTTATTGAGCGCCAGCAGACCCAAAACCAGGCCCTCCTTTGGGTGCGCGCTAAGCAGGAACAGCGGTACCAGGACCTGATCCGCGCCCAGGCAGACGACCAGAAGGCATTCCGGAGCGTGCTAGGCAGGCAAGAAGCTCCCACCACCCATCTTTTCTGGAGCGGCAAAACATCTACCAGCTGATTGCATGGTGGAATAGCGTGCCTGAAGGGTGCAATCCTCCAGCGAGTGGGACAAACCCCGGAACAGCACCCCTGTTCCTTACTGCTTTCCTCCTGTACTTCTGCCTCAGAAACAGGCCAATCTTCATGAAGCCAACCGCTCGTCACCGGGGACCTCCCCTTCTCTCTCCTATGTTTTATCTCCCTACTTCTGTCCCGCAGATGGGGGACTCAGACCACACAGGTGTCTGCTGGCATTGCGGGGAGCATTGATCTAGGAGATGGAGTTGGGGTGATGATCTGGATCTCAGTGGAGCCACAGGCCACCCCCCGATAGCTAGAGCATACTGCATACCAGTGAGTATCCAAGGGGCTACACACCAGGCATTGGTGGATATGGGCTGTAAGCAGACTTTCATCCACCAAAGCCTGGTTCGGTGCAAGCTTTGAATACTGCACGATACCTGCAGGGAGATAAAGTCCTTGTATTACTACCTACGTCTAAACTACTCGCAGAGGGGCAAGGACCCTTAGAGGTTACACAGCAAGTTGGAGGCATCGACTATGTAGTTAGACACACAGATAGGGGCGATGCACTTCAGGTGTATGACCTCAACCTCCTGAAACCATGGAGGGAGGCAGTGCCTGTGTCTCTAGCAATGGTGGTTTCTGAGAGGAAGGAGCTGGGACCTGAGGTAAGGCCAAAATCCGTGCCAGAATTGAAGCGAATTGCCTGGAGCTGTAAGTGCAGGATAGCTGGTACAGCACCATAGAGAAGGAGTGCCTGGCTATCAAGTGGGTGGTCCCCACCCTCTAAAACTATCTGTTGAGACGAGCCTTCACTCTCTGTTTGGACCACACCCAGGCTCCAGTGGCTCCATCGCATAAAAGATACTAACGTGTGGATTACTCAGAGGTCCATCACAGAATGAGGCATGTTTTTAATGCAGTGCCATCTGAAGGTCTAAAGGTTACGGGCATCCAATATTGTATTTCAGCCTTGTCCCTTGTTTATTCTGACTCTAAGATGCTCTTTTTTTTTTATACCTAATCAGGTTACTGACCTGTTGACAAAATGTTCTTCCAGCTCTTTTTTGATAGTACCACTTACTTTTCCACTCTGTTTTGGAATTGGGGTTGTATATGCATAGTAGATTTAGTACCAGTAAAGCGTTACACACTAAAAAACAAAACTTTCTTGCATTGCTGTTCTGTTACAAAAGCTTTTTTCTTTCAAATTAGCTAGAAATTCTAGATAGATAGATAGATAGATAGATAGATAGATAGATAGATAGATAGATAGATAGATAGATAGATAGATAGATAGATAGATAGATAGATAGAAAGAACACTGAACATTCATTCTTGCTCTTAGATATGTATTCACTTTCCCTTTTATAGAGTTTTGTGGCCATCACTACATAGTAAACAAGCTGCTTCAGGATCATGAGACGCATGTTATGGGAAATAATGTGTGCACAAAGAATACAAATTAAATCAGTCTTTTAAAAAAGTTAAGATTAATAAACAAGGCCTTCTGTTTTAAAAAATAATAAATTGACTAGCATTCTCAGTGGGATGCCATATAGCGCACACATGTCTCCTGCTTAAAATTCTAGAACCCCCAAAATGTAAAACACCTTCCCACGTCCCTGCTGACAACACAAATATAAACTCAGAGATAAAAAAAAACTGTATTCATAAAGAACAGATGGGCCTGATAAAGGGTAACTGGGCTAACTTTTATGCACAACTTGTCCCTACAGTAACATTAAACTATCCTCTTGACCAGCTGTCAGTGGCTGCTGAAAATAATATTTAAATAGTCAGGTGGTGACTATCTTTCCCAGGAAGGATCATTGACATCAAGGGATTATTGCATTGCTTATGAGGGTTAGTTTTGTCTTACGTGATTTCAGCAAATTATTTTTTTCAGTTTCTTATCAATGACATTCTATATGACACCGTACTTGACATCCTTCCTAGAGTAGATGTTCCCAGTAATGCTCCAACATGTTATAAATGATGTTCCTTTTAGTTATTATGAATATTGAAATGTCATCTTAGATTTTAGGACAGGCCCAGTATTCGTTTATGTTTGAATTGCATTTCTGCCTGAAAGGTTGAAAACATCATTGTGGAGCTCAGCAGTTTGTTTAATTTCATACACAGTTTTCTGACCACTGGTACATTAAAATAACAGAAAGCTTCAAGTTTTGGTATTCTGTAACTTTTCAGTTCTCCCACATGGCTTGTCACAGAACTCAGACATAGCCTTTCTATAAAGTGCCAACAAAGGATTAAACTATTAGGCTCTGAAATGTTAATTGCCCCAAATGCCTATAATTCTATTTTTGTGTCAGCTTTAAAATGCTGCATGTCTGCATGATTTCTGGATATATGCATTCTTGGCTAAAATAAACAATAAAAGCATGGCTGAACTGTATATGAAATCTTGTATATCCTAAGTGAGTTCAAAAGAGTCCACTGTAATTCTAAACACCAGTGGATGACATTTTCCATAAAGGTTTCCTGAAGCAGAACCAAGATTTACACAGTGTCCAGTGGATACAGAGACAGAAAACACACAAATACACCTGCACACTATATTCATTCAATTATCCAGTCATGTTCATGCCAGGCCATGTATAAAATCTAGGAGATACAGGTCAATAGCTTTGGTTCCCTTTCAGGAACTCGAGCTGCGCTGAAAACAATTTAGGAATGCCTTTGTTCACATTCTGAATCATGTGTAAAATCCGGCCAATAGGCAGTCGTGACGTCATTGGCAGGCGACGTCGCGCAAACCAGGAAGCTACAAAATGGGAGCGCAATGGCAGCAACATCAGCTTTTGTTGTTCAGGTATGCACTTTGTGTGTGAATCTGTATCTCAGATCAAGTCCGAGGACTGGTTTGTCACGATAGATCAAAGTCATCCCCACTGCAATCAAGAGAGTAAAAGCAGGCCAGATATTACAGAGCCCAGGTGGATCTGTTTGTGATTCGGGAGACTTCGCACTGTCCCCTCTGTTTCTCTCTCTCTCACCCAGACCCATTGGGGTGGGACGCCATAGTGCAGATGTGGCCGAGGCTACGTCTGTACACCTTTCCCCCTATCGCGCTGCTCCCAGGAGTTCTGGAGAGAATCCGCCAGGAAGGAGCTCGTCTCTGCCTGGTGGCACCTCGTTGGCCGGACAGACCATGGTTTTACCTGCTGTCCCTCCTTGAGGGACCTCCTTGGGAAATTCCTCCCAGGAGGGATCTCCTCTTACAGGTAGGGGGAACCCTGCTTCACCCCTGCCCAGAGTTATGGAAGCTTTGGCTGTGGCCCCTGAGGTAGTAGAGACCATTTTCCATTCCAGAGCTCCCTCCACGAGGAGGTTGTATGCCGCTAAATGGCATCTGTTCACCACGTGGTGTAAGCACCACCAGTTGGACCCAGTTAACTGCCTGGTTGGTTCAGTTCTGGAGTTCCTGCAGGAACAGTTAGCCAAAGGATTGGCTCCATCACCGCTGAAAGTTTGTGTCCGCTATAGCGGCTTATTGTACTACGCTAGCGGGCCAGTCACTGGGGAAACACCCCCTCGTGACACGTTTTCTACATGCCACCCGGAGTCTGAGGTCCGGGACACGACCCAAAGTGCCTGTGTGGGACTTGGCCGTTGTGCTGGCGGCTCTATCTAAGCCCCCCTTCGAGCCCTTGGCCAAGGTGGCCCTTAGGTATCTGTCAGTTAAGACCGTCTTTATCCCTTAAGAGGGTCGGGGACCTACAGGCTCTTTCCGTGGGCCTGTCTCTTCTGGAGTTTGCTCCTGGCATGGCCAGTCTTACTGTATCCTTTACCCCGTTTGCAGACATTCTGCCCTCCTCTTTTCCTAGCCCCTAACCAGGAAAAGCTAAATTCGACTGTGTCCAGTGCGAGCACTAAACACATACCTCCACAGGATGAGTCCATGGATTAAGTCGAAGCAGCTGTTCGTCTGCTATGGCCCTCATAGGAAAGGATTCCCGGCTAATAAGCAGACACTCAGTAGATGGATTGTGGATGCCATTTGTCTGTGTTATGAGTCCTCTGGTCTTCCCACTCCTTTCGGAGTTAAGGCTCATTCCACCCGGGGTATGGCAGCCTCTATGGCTTGGTCTGCTGGAGTTTCACTCCAGGACATTTGTAACACTGACTGTCAGGTTTTATGACCTCGACATCAGAGCCACTCCCGGCGCCTCTGTCCTGCATGCCGGTTGTGCTTAGACATGCTAGACAGGGACTGGTCAGTATGGCATGATTGGACACTCGGTCCTGGAAAGGGAACGTCACTAGGTTACATTTATAACCGTAGTTCCTTGAGGGAACAAGAGCTGTGTCAACGGGCTATACTCCCTGCATCCCTGCAGCGCTTACCTTCTTTTTCAGAAGCTGCCATCGTGCTCCCATTTTGTAGCTTACTGGTTTGCGCGACAATTAAATTCACTGGTTTGCACGACGAATTAAGTCACCACTGCCTATTGGCTGGATTTTAAACATGATTCAGAGCGTGAACAATGTGAGGCGTTCCCAAAGCGTTTTAGACGCAGCTCTCGTCTCGTAGAGTTTAAAATTAAGCTTTATAGCAGGGTGATACCTGAGCTTAGGCTACTGTCTGAATTTAGCATATTCTCATTCTTTCTGAATGAGTTTTCTGCAGCTTCCTTGGTGTTGTCATCCTTTCCAAGAAAATAGCACAATTTCGCACGCAACATATGGTAAAACTGACAATAATTTTGAATAAATGTGATGTGTAAATGAGGCTTTGCTTTGGAATGGCATCCCATCATTAATTACTTTTAAGGTAATAATGTTCTTTATAAAAAATATATTTAAATTTCAATCTTTAGTTAAAAATAGATATAGTGATAACCTGAAAGCAATGAATATATGGTATAATGGTACATACATATTAAGATATACGATAATCATACAGTGAATATATCATAGTAATGTCATCTGGAGGGACATAGAGTATATCTGTAGGAAAATGCTGAGGATGAAGCCACCAGGAAGGAGGAAAAGAGAAAGGCCTAGGAGAAGGTTTATGGATGTGGTGAGAGAAGACATGCAAATAGTTGGTTTGAAAGAGGCAGATGTAGAGGACAGGGGGTATGGAGACGGATGATCCACTGTGGCGACCCCTAATGGGAGCAGCTGAAAGAAGAAGAAGAAGAAGAAGAAGAAGAAGAATGTCATGGCACTGTACTTATTTAAAAGCTTTTCAGCATGAACTCATAAAGTGTGGCCGTTTTATTTTCCATATGATGTGCCTTTAACACTCTTTTTAACAGTGAGCTCTAAAAAGCCGTTCTGATTTGGACTTGAAAAAAGTAAATATCCCTTCAGTTTTAAAGCCAGTATTTTTGCAGTGACCTTTGTGTAAGAATTAAGGAAACAAACCTGCAAGAATGCTTTCCAGGCCTCAGTATAACAGTGAAAGATACTGTTATAAGATATTTTATATTTTTCATTAAAAAGCTATATATTTACATTCGTAAAACATATAAGGACCCACTGTTTTCTAGTTTGCCCCTAGTAACCCCTCATTCTCTGACCACCCCCATTATGTGTCCAATAAACCGCTCATAGTTACAAGTTTACTCTCAGCTTTAATACAGTATATAACCATGATATATTATGTTGTTGTTAGATTTGGGTGTGTGGATAATTAGTCTCTCTCTCTCTCTCTCTCTCTCTCTTTCTCACACACTTTCTCTCTCGCCAGCTTTATTGGACCTGTTTTCATGTTTTACCCATGTTTCTTCTACTTGTGCTAGTAAAACAGGTCCTCTGCTCTTCCGGGAACTATAATAGTTTATTACACACTGATATTGCTATTCTAGATTAAAGCTTATTGTCAGACAGGAGAACAATATACTGGCAAACCATCAGCAACAAATGAGAGCTAATCACATTTAGCTAGCCAACAGCAGCATGTAGCATGTTATTTTATTTCTGTAAAAATATATATACAAAAAGATGTTTCACATTACAGGTGATCTTGATATCATTATCATGGTGGTAATTATAATATTAAATATGAATGCTGTTTTCATATAAACAGAGGTGAATAAAGTAATGTCTGTGTAAAATACATTTAGTTGTCTTGAATAAACACTGAATCTGTGCATGCTGGAAAAAAAAAACACAGTGTTTAGTTTTCATGTTCAGCTGATTTTTTACCACTGATATACAATAATTATTAACTTAAATGCATCATCCATTTGTTTAAATATTATTCAGGTGAATACATGGTGGGTTGAGACATGTGTTGTTTAACTGAATCCCCTGACTATATTTATTCAAGGAAGGGAGATGCTTGGTGCATATTGTCAGGGATCCACCTGCCATGATTTCCCAGCCATATGTGGTTCTTTTCCAAACTGTTACCACAAAGCTTAAGGCACATGGTTTTATATGTAGCATTAAAAGGGTTTAGTAGAGTTGATCTCAAGTGGCCTGCTATAGAGCTCTGACCTCAACTCTACTAAACCCTTTTGGGATTAATGCACCCTTCACCCTACACCACTATCTGACTTTACTAACACCCTTGTGTTTAACTGAGAACAAATCTTTATATGCACACTCCGAAAATATAGTGGACGATCTTCCCAAAAGAGTGGAGGTTATTATAACAGCAAATGGGGAGTAAAAATGTGTAATATATGTTTAAAAAGCACATACAAATAGTCAGGTGTCCACACAAACCTTTGTCTATATGATGTATTTATTTGGTAGACAACTGTAGTAGAAATGCACAGTGACAGGGTATGTGGGATGTCTCAAATTAATTGTACTGATATGTATAAGTTGTTTTGTTTTCTGTCTGAATAAACCCCCAGTCATCATTAACTGGCTTTGTTGGTCTAATGAGTTTATGCTTATCACTGTTATGTACAAAAAGGCCATAATACTTAAGATTGCTTAGCATCATAAATACACAATGAAAACTCTTGCTGTGAAGTTCTTTGCTAGTAAAGCAAGTAGTGTACAGTCCTAAAGCTCATGGATCTTACTGAGAGACAGGACAAAAAATACCCAGCATGCCCTGTTGTACATAGTGCCACACTGCAGGGAAGCTTTCACAAATATGGCTTTCAAACTTTCAGACTACACAGCGAACACTTCTTATACAGCTACAACTCCTATACAAACAAATGTCACACCGCAACACAAATTTGCATGATTTTTCTGCAAGAATTTCAATCTGGAACACACATCCCTCCCAGGTTTTTTTGTCACAAAGGGAATAAAAACACACTGAACCCCTGACTAAAATAAGCTGAACAAGTTTTGCAGTGGACGAGGGAACTAATGCAGAAAATATAAACACTGCATTGGTTAATCCTTATAGTACGCTTCTGGCTTGTCAAAGATGTTTACTTTACCTTGAGCTAGCTGGGAGTAAACCTCCAGAGACCTCCTCATCACCTCATCATTAACACAACATGAAAACAGTAGGCATACTACATGAGCACATACAGACAACACACACACACACACACACACACACACACACACACACACACACACACACACACACAAGTAACTAAATTATTCAGTTAGGGCCTCATGAAGACATTTTTCTCTCTGTATATCTACCTGTACAGTGCCTGCATTAGTATTCACCCCCTTTTCCACATTTCATAGGGCTACAAACTGAAACTGGGAGAGAACTAATTGGGATTATATATATATATATATATATATATATATATATATATATATATATATATATATAGATAGATAGATAGATAGATAGATAGATAGATAGATAGATAGATAGATAGATATATTACATTCATTCATATTTCTATTGACTAAATAGATGAATAAATAAATAAATAAATAAATAAATAAATAAATAAATAAATAAATAAATTGTTTAAAATATTTGACTGCATAAGTTTACATACCAATTGCACTGACATCCTTAAATTAGTTCTAACCAGGATAAAGCAGCCATCATTTGGCCATACATGCATGTGCAAGTAAAATGTCCCATGATCTCACTTAGACTACATCCCTAATCAAACAGTTTATATTATTATTATTATTACAGATTACAGAACACTATGAAGACTAAGGTACCGTTAAACCAAATATTAAACCAAATTATGTAACAAGTCTCTGTTACTAACAAACCTGCCATAAAAATGCCTTTAAAATTCTGTTTTAGACACCTGACCATGATGTGACCTTGACCCTGTTTGCTGAATTACATAATTTAATTAGTTCATATGCTGGTCAAAATATTTATTTCATATAAATCATATAAACCATCAACCAAAAACTCAAAAGGATGCACTGACAATAACAATAAATAAATGTATGTTCTTACACCCTAAAAATACTGTATAATTCCTCTACTACCTTGTGATGGAGACATAAAAATGGAATGACATTTTTACAGCCCAACCATTACTCTTCCTAGAGGAGACCAAAGGTCAGTAACTAGCCAAACTACTGAAAAGTCAAGGGTAATTTGGCTCACATGGGAGAAGCTTTCACAGAACAACTACAGCCTTGAAATGACACAAAGCTAAGTTTCATAGGAGAAAAAAAAAAAATTACAATGCCAAAGATTTAGCAACATTTTGACACAAAGTAGTTAAATATATTTTCTGCTTATTTGTTTAGCATTTGTGTTGCGATAAAAAAAACATGAAATATTTTACATTTCTATTAATCTAAGGTGAACAAAAATGTCTATTTGAATTAGAATGTTTATGCAAATACTACATTTACACAGTTTCCTTTTTTGTTCCAGCATGACAATGCCCCTTTGCAACTAAGCATGAAGCTCCATGAAGATATGGTTTGCATGGGTTAGAGTGGAAGATCTTGAGTGGCCTGAGCTTTGACCTCAACCATACTGAAAACCTTTAGGATGATTTGTAAATATGACTGCACTCGGGCCTCCTCATCCTACACCACTACCTGACCTAACACCCTTGTGGCTAAATGAGCACAAATCTCCACAAGAACACTCCAAAATATAATGAAACATTTTTCCAGGGAAGTGGAGGTTATTACAACAGCAAATAGGAACTAAATGTTTTAGGGGATGCTCAAAAAGCATATACGTATGAATCTTATGGTAAGGTTTCCACAAAGTCCATATGGTGTATGTGTGTTTTATATAAATCTTAGTTTTTTCAACATCTGCATTAATGTCTAGAAGGAATTTTTAAGAGATTTGGGATTACTTCTGTTCCTTACGATTGTCACGCTAGGATCAAGAGTCGGAAACCAAAATACAGACAAGACGTTTATTAGCCTTGTGAAACAGACAGAAGCCAGGTAGAAGCATGCACCGGAAAACGGGTATACTTCGAATCACAAGTAGTCCAGAAATGATCGCCAGAATGAACTGTAGATCGGACGGTGAGTGAGTGAGAATGGGGGCCTTATAAAGGAAGGGTGTAGATTGGAGACAGGTGAAGGTGATTAGTATGAAGGCAAGGCGCTGCGAGTGTGCTGAGTGCAGAGAGGAGGTGTGGCTGGACAACTATATTTTCTCCACAGCTACTTTTAAAAAGCTCACATAAACATGCAATGTGGCAAAGCACTTCGAATGTTCGCAACACAAATACTGTAACATACTGTTTATGCTGTGTGACTAGAGTCATTCCTAATCATTAATATTTAGCGTTACAGTTAAAGTTTACAAGCTGCCCTGTTTTTTGTATGTTTGTTCGTTTTAGGTTTTTTATGCAGGTGAAGGAACAGGTTAAAGATACTTCAGACATGAGATCACACAATTTAAGTCTGAGGCTGACACTAATGTCACACATCAACTTTAAACAGGTTTGAAACCTAAAAGCTATAATAGTGAAGAGTAAGACAATAATTTTACAAGAAATGTTTTTATGGAAGGAAGAAAACATTGTACAAATGCTATCTAATTAATTCATTAATGAAGGCCTTTCATAAATGCAATGTTACTGTCTAATTTGGACATTTTTACACTAACTCCACTGGCCGTCAAAAAATAACCCATTAGCACTGATATATATCAACACAATGGTTCATCCAAATTCGTCAAATCCAGGAAACACCAAATTTGATGATAAACCATGTCTTTTATGAGCCTCACAGAAGATACTATCCGCTGAAATATGTGTAAACTGTGCAGCAGATAGTGTTCAGTACATATGCTTTTTTTTTGCAGCCTTTGTAGATAGAAGGATAGCATCTTTAAAATTATGTAAAGACACAGCCAATGGGATCACACAGGTTTTCTGGATTAAAGGAGACTCACCAAAGCTGCTCCACATCTGCTTTCCATAATAAGGCTCTGGTGGTGGAGGAAACACCTGAGAGACAGAAACAGATGCTTGTTAAAAAGTAATCTGGCAGAACACATTTGTTGGGAAAGCCTTGTGTGCATGTGTGTGTGTTGGGCAGTGGGGGTAAAGGGGATTGTGGGGGATTTGGTCAGCTTAGATGGATGATAAAGAGGAATGGATCAGATAGTCCTTAGAGGCACAGCAGCAGATGTGGACATTACCTTATTTCCTGTGCCATGATTCCATATGGTCACTGAGGCAACTGTGTCATGACCTAATCTGACCACTGGCATCATTTAAAACTAAGATCTGACCTCTATTCCACAGTCTGAACACATCACAGTGTTAATTACAAATGTGTGAAGAAGGTTGAGAACAGTGACAGATGAAAAATAGGGTTTTCTTTCAATCATGGTGTAAACGAAAGGAGGTGAGAAAAAGCGGAACGTGAACAACAAAAATTTAAACAAAGAAAGAAAGAAAGAAATAGAGAAAGAAAGAAAGAAAGAAAAAGAAAGAAAGAAAGAAAGAAAGAAAGAAAGAAAGAAAGAAAGAAAGAAAGGAGCATGTGAACAACAGAGGAGATAAAGAAAGTAAGAAAAATGTCGTGACAAAAAAAGAAACAACATAGATAAATGGGAGGAGAATGGGATTAAATAAGGAGGAGCATATGTGCAAAGAAGGAAAGAAAGAAAGAAAGAAAAGAAAGAAAGAAAGAAAGAAAGAAAGAAAGAAAGAAGAAAGAAAGAAAGAAAGGAGCATGTGAACAACAGAGGAGATAAAGAAAGTAAGAAAAATGTCGTGACAAAAAAAGAAACAACATAGATAAATGGGAGGAGAATGGGATTAAATAAGGAGGAGCATATGTGCAAAGAAGGAAAGAAAGAAAGAAAGAAAGAAAGAAAGAAAGAAAGAAAGAAAGAAAGAAAGAAAGAAAGAAAGAAAGAAAGAAAGAAAGAAAAGAATTATTTACAAAAAAAGGAAGGAAGGAAGGAAGGAAGGAAGGAAGGAAGGTATTAGACAGAACAAAAAAAAATTAAAAGGAAAACAGGGAAGAGAAAAAATAAAAG
The DNA here is from genome assembly GCF_014805685.1 of Silurus meridionalis. NCBI lineage: Eukaryota > Metazoa > Chordata > Actinopteri > Siluriformes > Siluridae > Silurus > Silurus meridionalis. The sequence continues at coordinate 10,790,088 of NC_060906.1, read as the reverse complement.
CAAATAGGAAAAAGAGTTTAAATGTGTGTGTGTGTGGGGGGGGGCATCAAAAACTAAGGGAGGCACAAAGATTCAGAAAATTCATAAGTAAAAGATGCAGAGAAAAGGAAGGAAAGAGAGGGGAACATTCTGAGGGCTGGGTAAAAAAAAGGAAGATTTTAAGAATAATTGGGTCAGAAAATCAAAACTGTAATTAGTTTTTAAATACTAGTTAGAGTTAAGGATGATGGAACAGAATCTCATTGAGGCCTGAGCAGCAGAAATAGGTTAATATCCTAAAAATAAAAATTCAGAAGTAGGAAGACCTCATGATGTCAAGTATAATTCTATGCTTGCAATAAGGCAGTTCGTAAAGATTTACATTTGCATTTAGAGATTCTATGTACAGAAAGACCTTCAGACTTTTTGTTTACAATCAGTAGATTGTTGTTACCCTTTCACTGTCTAATTAAAATAAGCATTGTTCTCTGCCACGGTTCCACAGCACCCAGCAGGAGTAACATTACATATTCACATTTATTAACCATTTAGCCATTTGTATAAAAAGGTCATCACATGTTCATTTGTGAATAATACACAGTCACAGCACATATCAATGTACATCTGTGTGACTGTGCAGCACATATGCAGATTAAATATTCAAAGATGATTCGTTCCTACTCTGGTGTAACATGATAAATAATCTAATACAGACCACAGAAATTCAGCAAGATCTTTATCCTTAGAAATATCGATTTGGGGCAAATGATGAGATGATATCAAGGGCTGACTGCTCCTGCTGCCATCTTGTGCGGTCTTCTAGATTGACTTTTAATGACCGTCTGAAGTGTGAATAATGAATGGCGGTTATTGTCCTGCTGGGAGAAATCTATTCAAACACTAGAAAAAGAACAACAAAGACACCAGAGAGAGTTATGGCATCGTCCTGCCACCAGGGCAGGTGTTATGTATCACCGTTGTGCCATTTCTGAAAATACGTATTGTTTGAATGCTCACTGTTATGGTCTCTAAAGATTGTCTTTGATATTCTATATAGCGCCTTTTGTCTCTTTCTTTTCTCTCTCGCTTCGTCAAGGACACTTGGATGAAGGTTTGAGCCCCCCTGCTCAGTCTTAATTGCCCATGATGAGTGCTCCACACATGAGCAGACACACATCAGACCCCTGCTGACAGGGAACATTCTCGGGCACACACACATATTCAGATCAAGCTGGCATCCACATCAGCAATCTCAATTTGCCCTCTATAGCTTCTCGCCTTCACTCTTTATGACCTGCCCCAAAATGACACTCACTCTCTCTCTCTCTCTCTCTCTCTCTCTCTCTCTCTCACACACACACACACACACACACGCACACACACACATTGTCTTGCAGTGGACATGGACAAAGAAAACACACACAATCTATGCAGAATCCCAGACTGTGAATTCAACTATTTTAATGGATTATTTTGCATGAAACCAAATGCTGTGAATAAATTTACATATCGCTTTAATACCAGCTGCAGGACTAGCCGAGAGACAAACAAGAGGAAAGTAAAGAGAGAAGTGAGAACAAGAGATAGACCGAGAAAAAGCGTCTTCATAAAAATTTTATTATCCCCAATAGTGTGAGCCAGCTCCCAAATTGTAACAACGCGAGCTGATTACAGAGTAATGATTATTTGTCTCCTTCCTCAATATCTAATTGGAATAATTGCATTTAATTAGCTCAAAAGACAGGCAGGAGAGCGCTGACGCATGGAGTGGTGGAACATTGGTGAGGAAGAAGTATAGCTTGAGTATGCGAAAGAAAGAAAGAAAGAAAGAAAGAAAGAAAGAAAGAAAGAAAGAAAGAAAGAAAGAAAGAAAGAAAGAAAGAAAGGCAAACAAAGTAGAAAAATTAAAAAAATATGGGAAGTAGGAAGGAAGGAAGGAAGGAAGGAAGGAAGGAAGGGAGGCAGGAAGGAAGGAAGGAAATGGAAAGAAATAAAATAACAACAAAAAGTAAGACAAAGCATGAAAGAGAAAAATTATTCAGGAATTTAGGAAGGAAGGAAATAAATGGGAGGTGATAAAGGAAACCCATTAGAAAGAAAGTAGGGATAAAAGAAAGAGACAAAGCATGAAAGAAAGAAAGAAAGAAAGAAAGAAAGAAAGAAAGAAAGAAAGAAAGAAAGAAAGAAAGAAAGAAAGAAAGAAAGAAAGAAAGAAAGAAAGAAAGAAAATAAATATTTCTGGACAGAATTGATAAAACACAAACACACGTCTCATAACATAGACTCGTGACTTCAACAAACTTATTATATAACTAATTATTATGCATGAGTCATGTATTAGTAATAGCATATGCACTGCATTCTTTGCATTAATTAGTCACATGCACATTAAACCTATCACTCAAACCAATACAGCCCACAGTGGGTTTCAGAGATTGTTGTGGGTTATTAGTGAAAAAGAGGGGCAGACCAGGAGCAAAAAAAAACATATTCATAGGCAAAAAAAATTACAAAATTTAAGATTCAGCTTAAGTTAATTTGATTCTGTTATAATTTCTCTTTTTTAACCATTTTTTTTCTTTAATCCATGTTGGCCACACATATATTTATACAAAAATACACACATTAAAAATACACACATTATATTATACGAAAATAAATGTCTGCGGTGAGCATTATATATTTTTTTTTAATTTGATTATTATCACATATGGTTCTGTGATGCAATAAATGTTTCCCAGTACAGATTATTTTTATTGACTCATTCACTGAATCCTTTTTATTGAATGACAGGACCAAATAAGAAAAATGACTCATGAGCTGATACTGGTGCAGCCTGATGATTAAAAAAATATGTTTTAAATAAAACACTTCTAAGAAGTCTAAAACGGAGATGCGCTTCCCATGGGCTATGAAGTGGTTTCTCTTGAAAAATGTTGTACACTTTTCTGAACACAAGCTTGAGAATTGTGGAGGCTTCAGAGATGTGACAGTTTCGAGCTAATTTTAAACATTGAAGCAGCCTTTATTTTGTCACATACACATATCCCAGGCTTGTGGCCAAAGTACAGGGTCAGCAGGAGGGTCTTGCTCAAGGCCAGACTAATGGCTGCTTGGCTTTAATGCTTGAATGTGTGTGTGAAACGCTTCATGCCTCATGGGAACAGAATCTTAGACTTAGACAACAAGTGTGTCATTTGGGTCATAGGTTTCCAAGCCAACAGGCTCATTTCTGTCATTTGCTTCTGGTCGAAAAACGAGTTGAACTCCTAACCTACTGATCAGTAACCCAGAGCCTTAATCACTGTGACACGACAAGAAGCAAGATCACTGGGAGGGAAAAAATGAGTAAATAAATAAAAACTCCCACATCTTTAAAAGAGTTTGACTGAAGCAGTTAATGCTTAGTAAACAAGCAAAGCTTATTTACTAACAGGTCTTCACATTGTATTTTCCAGTGAAAGGGCTTTGTCACATTTATTCACAAAATGTACCTTTAGTGACATGCTAGATAACAGACTAGCAAGACTAGAAATGTTGTGACATTTGGCCTTGACATGGACTTAACACTGTTCTGGATAAGATTCTGGGAAGAGCAGGCTGGCAGAAGCAGTAGATGGAGACAAACCTATCTGTAGTAATGATGGACAGAACAGCACATTCTACAATGTCCCTACATCCCAGAGTGGAAAAGAACCAGAGCTCCATTTTGAGCTGGAATAATATAAAGGGAGATGGACATGGCTGCAATTCATGTGCTTTGCAGGCATGCTTTAGTGCTGCTGGTGACATGCCTCCCAAAATTCTAACAACCTCACCATATCACCATAGCTCATGTTCCAACGCTACTGCTATACTCAACATTAGCTCCACCCACCCACACACATATTCACAAAAAGAAAAGCTGTATATTTCGCTCCTTTCTCCTCCCCTCCCCGTGCTACTGATTATAGCATTTGTTTATGCACTTCATGCTTTTGATCTCGGTGTCCTCCTTTTCTTGCTTTTATCTAATAATCCCGTTCTCCCTCCTGCGTTTGCGCCAAAGGATTCAGCAGTGTTCCTATTTCCTGACATTCATTTTCCCAACTCTATGTGGCTTGTTTTTTAATGGTTATGTGAGTACCACACTCTTCCTCACTCACGGCATAATATAAAGAGAGAGAGAGCAATAGCACACATGTGCCCTTGCTAATTTTCAACACTGCTTATTTGCAAACAATGCAAGGCAGGTGGTTTGGCAGCAAAAAAACAAAAAGCTCTTTGACAAGCAGATGGAGATTTGGCAGATCTTTTTTTATTTAAACCTCCAATAATCACTCACTATTTACGTGAATCTTGCATCCACCCCCTCTCTTAAATGTCCCCAACATCCAATTACATAAACTACAAATGCTAATTGACCTGGACTTTAAGCTTAGTTTATAAGGTGTCCACCTGACTGCATATCGCAACTTGCCGAATGGAAAGGATTGTTTGCTCAGTTGTACAAAACAAAGGAAGAAAGAAATTAAGCAAACTGACAGCTGGGCTGAGAATTACTCACTCATGTGCAGGAGAGAGAGAGAGAGAGAGAGAGATACTTCCAGAAAAAGGCAGCAGGAAAAAGAAATGCGTAGCATGTGCATGCACAGTAATCCCCCCGTTTTACCACGGTTTGAATCTCATGTCCCCGTTTATCACGGAATTGCATTTGGCACATAACTAATTAGTTTGGCTGATTTTTCCGATCTCTTGGGGATAGCACGATAGACCAAAAAACTTATAGGGAATTGTTTTTATGGAGTTTTATGTTAAAATAATGACATGTATTTATAACCATATAATTATTATTTATAAAATGAAGTAAAATGTTAATACAGTACAGTACTGGATACTTAAAATAGCATTTTTGGGGTGGCGTCCGCTTATCGTGCTTTTCCGTTTATTGCAGGTGGTTTATCGCGTTAAACGGGGGATTACTGTAGTTACTCACTCAACCTGAAGATGATGGTGAGTCCAATTTATAGCTTCATCAGACCAATCTTTATTTGTAAAATAAAAATAATGAGTCATTGTTTGAAATAAAAATCTAAATAACACACCATGATTTAAGGTCAATGTTTTCCTCTAAGAAAAAAAACATTAAAATAATTATCTATGAATTATAGCATTTTCTGTCAAAACAGTTGCACAAATAAAGTTTTAAGACCAACAAATAATAACTGTGCCAACAGAGAATCAACCCTAAATTTAATTCCCTAAACCATCATTAGAACTAAAAAAACGAATCAGATAAATTCACATTTTATGTCCATGATCACACTGTGTAAAATTGTTAGATTGTTAATGCTTGTTTGAGTCCTTTAAAGGTTAATGCTTTTAGAAATTCTGGGATATTTCAGCCCAAACCTAGTTCTATCCTGCCAGGTCTTCATATCAGGATCTTGTTACACAAATTAACAGTGAAGTGTTTGCAAGACTCAGTATATACCCACCCCACCATCTCTTAAAACACTCAAACCTTTCAAAATGCATGGAGGAATGTTCCAAAATCCTGTTTCAACCATGGAGGAATGTTCCAAAGTGTTTCAACCATGTTAAAAGTTACAGAAAGTGGCTGAGACCTATTGTTCATCTATCCCTTAAGAAGACAAGTCTCATCTTATGTAAGAAAAACAAATATCATGTAAGAATTTAGCTATATAAGAATTTAGTTGTTGTTTGTAAACAGAAAAATATTTGACGTGACCTGATTGCAATAAGGCCTGAGGTGCCAAGTAACCAAATTCAACTTAGTTATAATCTAACTGTATCCAGAATTGACTTCGCTCAAAATACCATCAACTTATTATTATAAATCATGGATTAAACTAATCTAACACTTGGTTTCCCCTACTGCTATTACAAACAAACAGCTGTAAACCATCAGGGGCACATGTCTTTATGCTGGATGTCCTTCTTAAAGCAACCCTCCCCATTTATCCGGGCTTGGGACCGGCACTAAGAGTGGCTGGGGTTGGTTTCCTGACCAGGGATCGAACCCGGGCCGCAGCGGTGACAGCGCAGCATCCTAACCACTAGACCACCAGGGAACCATGTAAACCATTAAACCACTACAAATTAATTTTTGTTAAGTAGAGTGCTTTTTGTACATTGAATAAATTTAAATAAAAAGCCAATTAAACAAATTGAATATGCAAGAATATGCAAGTAATTAAGTATTTTTAACTAAAATGAAAAAAAAAAAAAAAAAAAAAAAAACAGAGCTCCTCAGTTATCCCTTCTAAGCGTTCATGCAGATTCTTTTATTCAAGTTTATGTACAAAAGTACTCTGTTGAGATTTCTTTGCCTCTAACAACATCCATGTTGTAATGGCATGGAAGTAGCAGGCTTTTTGCGTATAGACAAGCTGTACTGAATAATAAATAACCTAGCCAAATCACAATTGTCTTGCATTTGTTAAGTCAGGCTAATTCTAAATACTATCCATAGCAAAACATGAATCTTGAGAGCATTTAACATGGCACAAATCTATAGGTCTTTGTGCTTCTTATGGGAACAAGACATTGCTAAGTAGATTACAGACGTTAAACTGAACCTTACACTGTGTGGTCTGGACTATTATACAGACCAAAATTCTGTTCTGTAACAGACAGGAAGCAAAGATTAAATAAGTCAGTCATAAAGGGGCACATTTAAAAGTCTTTATCAGACTCCACTGTCTAGCCACAGGAAGCAGACGGTTATTTGACAGTCAGAAACTGAGGTGATTTTTAAAAGGTTAACTCTTTTTTTGTCTTGCTCTTTATAGAAAACATTGTGGATTTTCTGTGTATATGAAACTGCAGCCATATTAATGTACAATACTTACTTACAGATGTTAATTAAGTGTATTTATGGATTGCTGTTTATAAAAGTAAATGTCTGGAAGGCTTTTTTTTTCAAACCATGTAATTACAGATATGGCAAAGAACAAAAAACACTCTGGCTGCTTGCAGCTCAAAGGAATCCAGATCAAGAGAGAACTTCAGTTCATTTAAACGTTATGCCTGATTAACCCATGAAAAATGAATCTATTGATTAAATACCCATCTGTGAAAGCCTAGGCTTCAGCCAGCACCTCCGCTTCAAGCTTTACTGATCTGAGGTGCATGCCATACTTATTTTAGCATATGAATAATTTAGAGCGTTTGTAGACTCACTCCATAGGATATTGGCCTATCATTGTAAAGTAATCTCATTTGGAGCACCACTCCAATGTGGGCAGCCTTGGACTCTGCGATCAGCCAACTGGAGTGGGTAGGAGTAGTGGAATAAATTAGGAAATTTGGAGAGTGGCCCTAACAGGACTTGTGGGATTGAACAGAACTGACAGAATCTTTTAAAAGGGCGTGTGGGTTTTAGAAAATGTCAGACAGTGCTACCTCAACCTTTCTTGCTGAAATAAAAACTGAGGGCACTTCTCAGCAATCTCAGTTAACTAGATTAATACAAAATATGATCCAACTCTGCTAGTGGAAGATGAAATGAAATTGAGCTAACTAAAAAGTGCTGTATTGATATCAGTGTTCATTATATACAATGTTCATCTGTTATACAGCTAGCTATAAAAAACACAGCCATGTGCAACATCGTAAGTTACAATAAAATTGGAATAAACAGCTGGCTGGAATGAACCTCATCAGTATGTCAAAACACAATTTATTGTTGTGCCAAAGACAAAAATATTTTTTAATTTAATTTGTTTATGAAAGCCAGACAGTTTATTTATGGTTCAATGCACATAAAAGGCGTTATGTTATGCAGTCATAACTTAAAATGCAAATCAAGCTCATGGACAGGATGAAGAACAGTGATGTATTTTTACACACATGGTCACAGAATTTCTGTGTTTTATAGCAAGAGTGTAATGGCTGCTTTTAAAAGAGATAAGAAAGAGATCAGGAGGCCAGAGGCCCAACAAATGGCCACCTGACAAATCAATACAGCAGTATCTAAGTCTCTTATATTAGCAGCCTAAATCCCTAATAATAACATTTATCCTAGATGAGATGGGCATGTGCAGATAGATAAGCTTATAACATTTATAACTATAGCTTATAGTTTATAACTCACTCAGTTTCACCAGACGGCCCGCTCTAGGAAGAGTCCTGGTGGTTCCAAACTTCTTCTATTTATGGATGATGGAAGTGTCATGACAAAGTCTGTGAATACTTATGTACATGTGATTTTTTCATTTTTTTATTTCTAATCACCAAATGTTTTAAACAAACTTATTTTATGTTGTCATTATAGGGTATTGTTTGTAGGATTTTGAGGAAAATAAGGAATGTAATAAATTTTGGGACACAGCTGTAACATAACAAAATGTGGAAAAAGTGAAGCACTGTGAATACTTTGCACTGTATGTAGCAATCAGCCACACACACACACACACACACACACACACACACACACACACACACACACACACACACACAGAGGCTGGCCAGAAATCACCCCCTCACCTTTTCTTAGTCCTGTCTTCTTTCTTACCCCCTACTCTCCTATCTCACATTCCCCCTCACTCCCACTTACATACATACATCTAACCTGACAATTAAATCCCCATATACATGAGCCATTAATGACACCAGGCATGGCTATTTGCCCATGTATGTTAGAAGAGTGGGGGTATGTGTGGGTGGAAGTGGAGTGCATCTGTTCATTTCCACTTGGCCTGTGCTTGGCTCATCTTATCTCCACGGTGATGCTCCGGGGCTCATAATCAGCACCTGTGAACAATTCATTACTGTAACCTAACTGAAGGGGTGGGTGTGTGCGTATGTGTGTCTGTGTGTGTCAGTGTGTGTGAATAGGGTACTAGGCAGAGGCAGCCATGTCTGCCCCTTTAAGGGATGAATGGGGAATGGATGAACAAAGGAAAAGTGGTTCTGTGGATAAAAATTACGCACCAAATGTCCTTAAGCTTCCCACTGTGAGACGCTTGAGACTCCCCATCTATCTAGCTATCTAGCTGTCTATCTACTTTAGCTATGTAGCTACTGGTGGCCAGTAAATACAAGATAAACAAATACACACACAAACACACACCAAAATCATTAGCAACTTTTATAGTGCCTGTGATGATAGTTTAATGTTTATAAATGTCTCTGTGCACTGTTCATCACTAAAAAGCCCAACTGCTAATTTGCTGATACTGGCTCTGGCACAAGTCTTATTTCTGAGTTTGTGTTCGAGAAAGCCAGTGAACTGGATTTGTTTTTTGGCAGCATTTGACTTCTAATAATTATGGTAAAATATTAAGAATGCCCCCCACCCACCCTGGCCATTCAGTCGTTAAAGCCTCTGACCATAAATAAGCTGCTGTTGGAGGTCCTTAGCAATAGTACCTGTCATTATGACATACCTTTTGATTTCAACAACTCGTTTATATGAATTGGACAATGTGACAATGTGACCTTTGATTCATGCATCAAGAAACACTGACACCACTGTCAAGTCCTGAGCTTAGTGATTGTAATCCCTGGTGCTGTTGTAAGAATGTGTTGTGTATCTGTTTCTTATTATCAGATCATTTGTTAGAGGCTAGTTTATTACTGAAATAAGTCAGTCACACACTGGCTAACATTTTACAAACAACGTCTTTACTTCTCTGCATGAATTCCCCGACAACACAAACAAAACTTCACATCATGTTAAGTACTCTCTTGTCTTTAAGGCACAGATGTAATTATAGTACATGACAAAATGCCATGTACTAGACATTTCATTGTACTTACACATATTTTTAGCAATCCAGAAGTCACTGTGAAAACAAGCTTTGACTCACCTGTCTGTGAAAATGACATGTTTTCAGTTAATCCTGATTTAACTTCTGTGTATCAGTTCACCAACCACTCTATCTGTGTAAAGTTTGTATTTGAGTGTTTCAGAATGACTTTCGTCCTCCGTTTTGATTGTAATTAACCCTAATTAAAATAAATAAATAAATAAAGCCTTTTCAAATGATGAATTGTCTGCAGATTTGGATGGGTAACAAATGACTTGCATTTCCATCCATCTGTCTATAATTGCATGACAAAAAACACAAAACAACCCACTAAATTCGACTTTAACTTTAAGCCTGTTGGTCTGATAGTAAGCCTGTGTGCATCACCAAAATCTCAATGTCGCTTCCTTGTCAAAACACACTGTGTGTTTAATGCCTAAGCAAACTTGTCTTATAAAAAAACACTAAATCTGTGTAGCTGTCAGTGCACTTAGCTGCTGAATAAACATGCTAACTCATGCTCATGCTCAACTAATTACACCGTGAGCTGTATATCTTTTCTTTTTTTCTCCCCCACAAGCAGTGCAGCAGCATTAAAAAAGCCACAGTGGGAATGCTAATGAATGTTAGCTAAACAAAGCCTTTATTAATGACAGTTTGCAGATAACAGGGAGTAGACGAGATGAAAATAAAGAGAAAGACAAAGAACGGTAGAAGGTCTCTGTTGATGAACCTAACAAACAAATTCTAAAAGAGGAATAGGGATATTTACTTTTATATCTTCTTCTTCTTCTTCTTCTTCTTTCGGCTGCTCCTATTAGGGGTCGCCACAGCGGATCATCCGTCTAGAACCTAACAACCAGATTTTAAAAAAGGAATAGGTATATTTACTTTTATATTTTCTTCTTCTTCTTCTTCTTTCGGCTGCTCCCATTAGGGGTCACCACAGCGGATCATCCATATCCATACCCCCCTGTCCTCTACATCTGCCTCTTTCAACCCAACTATCTGCATGTCTTCTCTCACCACATCCATAAACTACCTCCTTGGCCTTATTCTTTTCCTCCTTCCTGGTGGCTTTATCCTCAGCATTCTCCTACCGATATACCCCATGTCCCTCCTCTGCACATGTCCAAACCATCTCAATTTCGCCTCCCTCACCTTGTCTCCAAAACATCCCACATGTGCTGTCCCTCTAATAAAGTAATTTCTAATCCTGTCTATCCTCATCACTCCAAACAAAAACCTCAACATCTTCCGCTCTGTTACCTCCAACTCCACCCTCTCTCTTTTGCTCAATTACCTTTATATAATGTCATTATATGTGCATAGACAGAAATCCAAATTATCCACTGTTATTAAATGTAGGGTTTTCACTGCATACTCACCTGTGGTGTGATTATTATGTGTTTTTTCTGTTTTTAATATGGACCTCTTTATGTGAGTTGGGGGCTGGGAGGAGTCAAGGTTTGAAAAAGGAAGTACTGTAGGTGAGGCGAGTAAAAAAAACAATAAAAGTTGAGCTGCTGAGCTAACACGTTAAACAGGTCACCTCTACTCTGTTGATAAACACAACATGGTGTCAGAAGTAAAGCGATACTAGAGGTGTGACAGAGTAAGAGCACAAGAAAAGAAAGCCAGTGGCAGTTAAGCGAGCAGAATGAGGAAGGACGACGTGGATCCCGTGACTTTGAGCATGCCTCCGAGCATTATCTTCACGATTCAGCCTCCATAACCGTTTAATTTCTCAAGACCTCAAGAGTGGGAGAAATAGATATGGTGGTTTGAAAGATTTCGACTGGCCAGTAATTTACATGTCAGCTCGCAGGCGGATCAGGTGAACATAATAATACACTGCATGGGACGACAGACGATGTGTTGAGAGTGCAGTCTTTGGCTGATATGCAGCAGCAGAAGTACGATACAGTTAAAAAGACATTCAACCTTTGGTTTGTGCCAAAAAACTTTGTAATCTACGAATGGGCAAGATTCAATCAAAGAGTGCAGCAGCCAAATAAACCAGTTATTAATTTCATAACAGCCCTGTATGCTCTTGCAGAAAACTGTAACTATGGTGGTCTTCATGATGAACTGCTTGGAGATAGACTTGTAGTTGGTTTAAGAGACAGTCTTTTGTCTGAGTGGATGCAGCTGGACAGAGACCTTACTCTTGAGAAAGCTATTAATATGGCATGGATCAGCACGAAGCACTTCTAGGTCGGCCAGCGATTTAAAAATTCAATCTTGTAGTTAGGCTTGACAGTGTGGATGCAAGCATACTCAAAAGCATGTACCCGAAGTTGTGTCAAGGCCTATGTATGGTATGCCAGCCCTACACCATCAAGCTCGAGCAGAAAGTGACTCCATTTTCCCTAGCAACCCCTAGGAGAGTTCCACTTGCCTTGTTGAGAAAGGTTAAAAAGGAGTTAGAGTGCATGGAGCAGCTTGGAGTCATAACAAAGGTTGTGCCCAAGAAGAATGGTACATTACGTATCTGCATTGACCTCACAAAACTGAATGAGGCAGTATGGAGGGAGAAGTAAATTATGAATTATTAAGAGTGGGGTGAGACCTGATCCAGACAATACTAGAGTGGTGCTGCAGATGAAAGAGCCATTTACCATCAGTAAGGTCTGCAGCTTTCTCAGTATGGTAAACCAATTGGGTACATTTATACCATGTCTTGCAGAGAAAGACAGGCCACTGAGGGACCTTCTGTCTAAACGAAACCAGTGGGGCTGGGGTAAAGCACAGCAAGAACTAAACCTGTCTGCTGATGCATCATCATGCAGCCTTGGTACGGTTCTTTTACAGAAAGAGGAGGTGCACTGGAAACCAGTGGCTTATGAATTACATTCACTTACCCCCACAAAACAATGGTATACCCAGGTGGAAAGGAGGCCTTAGGCCTGACCTGGGTATGCGATGGGTTTAAAGACTTTCTCATAGGACGTCACTTCCATCTGAAGACATACCACAAACCTCTGGTCAACCTGGTGGGTATTCAAGAGCTAGCAGAAATTCTTTAGAGAAATCAGAGATCTTTGATGAGGTTGATGAGGTACAATTACACCATCATACATGGTATGTCCTAGACACCCCTGGGGTCGTCCTTTCCAACAAGCGGGCCATGGTGCACAGGCCCTGACTCTCAGAGAGCCTTAATCTTAGTAGTGCAGTGTACACCTCATTGCACAGTGCCTGTCCATCCTCAGCACCACCAGGGCACAGTCACCTCCAGCGGTTGTCTCCCCCCAAATCCCCCCCTTGGCCTCATAGCGAATGGAGGCAACCTGCCACCTTTTAGGAGGCCTCAACGGCTGCAGGGCATTGCTCCAGCTGCTCTGGACAGGCCAGAGACCAGCCTCCAGAGGCCCGGGGAATGAAGGTGCCATCTCAAGGTGGTGATCAGATATGGGGGAGATATTACAGGGCCCAGATGGATCTTTTTGCAACCCAGGAGACTTTGCACTGTCCCCTCTGGTCCGCTCTCTCTGAACCTCAGCCTGAAGACAGACCACAAACCTCTGGTCAACCTGGTGGGTATTCAAGAGCTAGCAGAAATTCCTCCGAGAATTCAGAGATCTTTGATGAGGTTGATGAGGTACAATTACACCATCATAAATGGTATGTCCCAGACACCCCTTTTAACCCTTAACATCTGCAAATAAATTACACACTGGACCTCACAGCCTACACTTATATTCAGAGGTTTAATGCCAAAGTGTCTTTCGGCACACCAAAGCCAATACACAGACAGTTCTCTGGTTTTACTACCTAACTTCAAAGACATTCCAATGGAAAGGCATTTAACCCCCAGCAACAGGCACCAGCACATCTGGGTGTGAATAGATAACCCATGCTTAAATTCTATTTAATTTAATTAATTTTTCTATTTGTATAGCGCTTTTAACAATAAACATTGTCTCAAAGCAGCTTTACACAGATAATGTGGTGATAAAGAATGAATAAGATATTTATAAGTGTACGTTTGTCCCTCATGAGCAAGCCGGTGGCCCAAACACCCCTAGCACACACACATAAAAACATTTTCTTTATTTAGGGATAATAAAGTGTTCCAAATGCGGTATGATATATGCATCTCTTCTCCCTTCAAAATATCAACCTAGTTACAACTCTGTGTTGGCATTAGTTACAAATGCTGTTTTTTCCTTTTGTCCTTTGTATCAAAATTATTGTCTTTAGGTTACATATGTAACCTTAGTTCCCTAAAGGAACGAGATGCTTCATCACAATATTTTGAGAACGCCTCCACATTGCTCACGCTCTGAATCACGTGTGAAATCCGGCCAACCGCAAGGTGTGGCATCAACGGCAGGGTGACGTTCACGGAGGATATAGCCAGAAGAAAAGCAGCCTTAATATAGCGATAGCGGACATGTAACACTTCAGGGTTAGAGGAGCCAACCCTGTGGAAAACTGTTCCTGCAGGAACTCCAGCACTGAACCAACCGGGAAGTTAACTGGGTCTAATTGGTGGTGCTCACACCACGCAGCAAACAGGGGCCATTTAGCGGCATATGACCTCCCCGTAGAGGGAGCTCTGGAATGAAGGAGGGTCTCCACTACTTTAGTAGAGAGACCAGCTGCTAGAAACTGTGCCAGCTCAGGGGCCACAGCCATAGCCTCCATAACTCTGGGCAGGGGTGAACCAGGGTTCCCCCTGCCTGGGAGAAGAGATCCCTCCTGGCAACAATTTCCCAAGGAGGTCCCTCGAGGTGATCCGTGAACCATTGTCGAGGTGCCACCAGGAGGAGACGGGCTCCTTTCTGGCAAACTCTCTCCAGAACACCCAGGAGCAGCGCAATAGGGGGAAAGGCGTACATGTCTGTACCATGGCGTCCAGCCCCAAGGGGGCTGGTTGAGCGAGAGGACCAGAGAGGACAGTGCAAAGTCTCCTGAGTTGCAAACAGATCCATCTGGGCTCTGTAAAATCTCCCCCATATCTGACCACCACCTTGAGGTGGAACCTTCATTCCCTGGGCCTTTCGAGGCTGGTCTCTGGCCCGTCCAGAGCGGCTGGAGCAATGCCCTGCAGCCGTTGAGGCCTCCTGAGAGGCGGCGGGTCTCCTCCATTCGCTATGAGGCCAGGCGGGGATTTGGGGGGGAGACACCCGCTGGAGGTGACTGTGCCCTGGTGGTGCTGAGGATGGACAGGCACTGTGCAATGAGGTGTACACCGCCCTACTAAGATTAAGGCTCTCTGAGAGTCAAGGCCTGTGCACCACAGCCCGCTTGTTGGAGAGGACGACCCTCAGGTCGGCCGGCTCCTGGGCTTGGGCATTGAGCATCGCCGGGGGCCCTTGGGCACATCTGGAGGGGTCCGGGTGCCAATGTTTTGTTTTTGGGATTTGCAGTGCCTGGCATCTTCGGGCTGGAGCTGTGCCCACCAAACGACCCCATGGGGCGGCGGGAAGGTACCACTGGAATGCTGCTAATTGCTTTTTGGCCTCCTAAAATTTGTCGACAACCACACCTACGGCGTCACTGAACAAGCCAGGAGGGGCCATCGGAGCATCCGGAATATCCGACAGCGTGAGCCACAGATGCCTTTCTGTGGCCACTAGGGCTGACATTATGTAGCTCCTTAACATCATCAGCCCCAGAGCCGAATCCCTCATCCATTTCCCGCAGCAGGTCAGCCTGTTATGCTTGCAACACCCTTATCGTGTGGAGACAACCCACAGCCTGACCTGCTGCTGCATAAGCCTTGCTTACTAGAACCGAAGTGGCTTGCAATGGTTTAGTAGGCAATATCGTGGCCTTAAGGAATGATGCTACACCCGGGAAAAGAGATAGCTAGCTAGCGTCTCTTCGACCTGTGGCATCGCTCCATAGCCCCACTCCTTGAACCCAACGAGGTTTGTTGGAAAAAGAGGCAGGCCACATATGGGCGCTCACTGAGGTGAAGGCAGGCCCCGGCGTGGAGGCTGTGACGCAGGGCGCAGGAAGCGTTCATCCAGCTTACTGGGTGTGTGCTGCTTCCGCTACTCATCCAGCCAAGCTAACTCAAGCATGTACATGGCCCACGTCACTACCTCCAGGAGCAAATCATAAAACACAGGCTGGAAGAAGTTCGTGGGCTCGTAGCCTCCAAAATCTCTCCCTCCTCGGATGAAGAAATGTGGAGCACTGCGCTGCTCGCGCCGGGGTGAGAAGCCACCGAAGTGCGTGCTTTCCCCAGGAAACAAACAATCGACCGCCAGGTGAGGCCGGAGAAAGAGACGCACCCGTCTCCATGCCTTCTGCTAGATCCACCTGCTAGCCCCGCGACATCCGGTGGCACTTCCGGTGCACCTTGCCACCGGATAAAGCAGGGGCAAGGAGGAACACACAGACGGAAATATTGTTAGCTTTTACTGCCTATGTTTGCACAGAATCACACACAAAGCGCTTACCTGAACAAGCAGCAGATAGCATCGGTTCCACTGCATGCGCATTTTGTAGCTTCCAGGTGATGCCGTGTCTTGCCGTTGGCCGGATTTCAAACGTGATTCAAAACAAGGACGCATTCCCAAAACGTTGTGACGCAGCTCGAGTTCCTGAAAAAAAACCTGCTCTCTATTTCTTAAACAATGGTGTATGCTGTATGATTGTGAAGTGTACTGTACTGTTTTTAATACACTTTGGGTAAAACTTCATCAGTTCTCCAGACCAGCCACAAACATGCAAATGGGCCACTGTGAAAAGTGCTAAACTTAAACTGGAACCAGTAACAAACAGCCTGGGAGACCACAATTCTGATGCTGATTAGATGGAAGACACCAACATCTATTTAGAGAATGTTGTAGGATGCATGCTTTCCAGTCCTAACTATTTGGCTGAACTAAGAGAACAGCTGAAAATGGACCCCACATGCTCTGAGGTGATGATGCAATGCCAGGAAGGATGGCCAGACCTCAGCCACATAGCAGATGTGTTGAGGAATTTCTGGCCTGAAAGAGCAATTATCATGGTTCATGATGGTCTTTTATTAAAGGGATCCCGGCTGGTAATACACACAACAATGCGCAGCTCAGTCCTGGAAAAGCTGCACAAAAAGCACCAGGGAATGCATTCTCGAGGCTCAGTTTGGTAGCCGAGGCTAATTAGACAGGTAGAGGAGCGGTTCAAAACTGCACCACATGTATTAATGAATGGGCCAATCTGACTGAGTTTTTAATGCCTTCTGATTTTCAGACCAGACTATGGTATAAATTGGTAAACTTGTTTTCAATACATGGGAGCACTTATTTACTGGTGGTGGACTATTTTTCCAGGTTTGTTGAGATTGCCAGGCTAACCCTTGCTAAATCGGATGATGTGATAGTACACTTGAAGTCTATGTTTTCACGGCATGGAATCCCAGAGTTCCTTTTCTCAGATAATGGACCTCAATTTTCCAGCCAGACGTTTGCAAGCTTTGCAGCGGACCATAGCTTAAGTCACATCACCAGTAGCCCGAGATTTGCTCAAAGCAATGGAGAAGCTGAGCATCATGTTCAGATGGTAAAACATTTTCTCAGCAATGCAAAGGAGCCCTATTTGGCATTGCTGGCCTAAAGACAACACCGCTCACTAATGGCTATAGCCCTTCTTAGCTCCTAATGGGGAGGAGGCTACGTATGCCTATACCATCACTTGCTTCTGATTCCAAGTCTCCCTGACTACACCACTGTGGCAGCAAAGGAAAAGGGAAAAACAAAGAAGCAGGTTGCAAGTTACAACACATGTCACCATCCAAGACAACTCAGTCAACTTCCCTCCGGTCAGAGAGTTTGGTATACAGACACTAAGACTGAGGGTAGTGTTTTAGCGCCCATTCAGCTCCTCGTTCATATTTGGTGGAAGGCCCTCAAGGCACCATCAGAAGGAACAGATGTCATCTCATGCCTATGCCGAACACCGAACGGTGTGCTGAAAGTTTCCTGGAAACTAGTGATCAAACAGAAAGTGGGATCACTCCCTGGAATCGCCAACAGCTCAAACAGGCAATACTCCCATGGTGTATACAAGACAAGATCAGGAAGGACAGTGATCCAACCAAAGAGACTGGACATATACATTTCTAAAAGTGAATGTGGGTTTCACATCAATGTCCTCAGTAAGCTTCAATATATTTATATATTGATATTTATATCTATATATATATATATATATATATATATATATATATATATATATATATATATATATATATATATATATATGTTTTTTTTTTTATAAAAAGGACACCAAGGACTATCTTTTCGGGTATATGCCTGGTTAATCATTTAATGCACCAGTAATTGATTCACTGGAATCAATATCTAAGTATTTGTTATGCAACAAATATTTAGATACTCAGATTTGTTATTCAACAGATACTCTGTGAGAAAAAATGTTGGTCTTGTGGTGTTCAGATGCACCCGCCATGGTCCGAAAGGGCCAATAACAAAGTAGGAGCAGGTGGTCAGGGATGATGTTTGAGAAGTGGAATAAATATATTTCCAGTAACATGCAGTGTTTCAACATGTTAACCCAGCCACAAGGGTTAAACCCAGCCATTAAGGTTAATCCCAGCCATTAGGGTTGCACAAGCCTGGGTAAATGGGGAGGGTTGTGTCAGGAAGGACATTCAGCGTAAAACATGTGGCAAATCAAATATGCAGATCACAAACCTAAATTCCATACTGAATTAGTGTGGGCCCAGGTTACCAACAACTGCCACAGGTATTGTTAGCCAACAGGGTACCCTAGGAAATTGGGCTACTGTTGGCCAAAGGAGGAGAAGGAGAGGGGGGAGACGTCTACAGAGACAGCAGGAAAAACGAGAAGTAGAAGAGAGTGAAGATTATGGTTGGTACTTTAAATGTTGGCACTATGACTGGTAAAGGGAGAAAGTTAGCTGATATGATGGAGAGGAGAAAGGTAGATATTTTGTGTGTTGTATAAAAAATATAGGGCTATAGGGTGACATATAAAAAAGAAGGAAGGTGCACACAGGTGAACTATATTTTATGCAGAAAATAAAACCTGAAGGAGATTGGAGACTGTAAGGTGTTGGCAGGTTGGCAGAGATGAGAAAAGTAGGCATGAGTACAAGGAGATGCGGCAGCAGGTAAAGAGGGATGCAGCAAAAGCAAAGAAAAAGGCATATGAGAAGTTGGACACTTAGAAGGGAGAAAAGGATTTGTACTAAGTGGCGAGGCAGAGGGCCCATGCTGGGAAGGATGTGCTACATGTTAGAGCAATAAAAGGTGCAAATGAAAATATTTAAGTTAAATATAAGTAACAAAAAACATTGATTAAATAAATGCAACATTAGGACCTTGATATTAAGAAATGAATAAAAAGTTAATAAAAATCTAAGAGAAGTTGTGGATTTGACAAAAATGACTAATACATGCATCTATTTTTTAATTGTTTGTTTATTATTTACTCAATAGTTTCCCTGCAGCAAATTTACTGCCTATACCCTTGTTATCTATTTATAGACTGTATATGCATTTACATATTCAACTGCACTTTTTGCACTTCTGGTAGATGAATATACTGCATTTATTTGCTGAGTAACTGTGTTGTGCACTAGGACTGGAATACCACTTATTTTCGTTTCCATCCAGTACCAAATCCTTCTTAAGTCAAGTGTCATCTATACTGATGACAATACCAATGCCAGTTCTTACTTGATATCCTTATCTGTGAGCTGATTTAGTTTATAGTTTTAAAAAGCCATCATTATTAATATAAAATAATCTGCAGTGACCTGGCCTTTACACACAAAGCATACTCAATCAAATCTATTCGATTTCTCTGTTGACATTTTCCCCCTTGAGCAAGTCGAATGATTAACTGTTATTTAACAGGGTAGCATTCAAAGTATAAATACTATAGGATTGTTTCCACCATCCCTATTGTGCATTGATAACAATGTTGTATTTTTTTTTAATGTTATTTAAGATGTGGTAGTTCACTGAAAACAGAATCAGAAACATAATTGAAACAATTCTATGCCAATTATGATTATCAGTAATCTGCAGGGATTAATTTACATGTATTACCTATTTAGAGTAATTAACATTTTTCTTAATCATACATGTGAGTAGCAATTAGATTAAGGGCCTTGCTCAGAGGCCCACGAATCACAGTGTCAGGGTACGGACCACAAGTCGGAAGCGGGAGTAACTCTATAATGTTTATTGGAAGTATTTAGAACACAAACATGCGGGTATAATCCGTATGGAACGGGTAATCCGGAAAGCGGAAGTATAATCCACAAGAAAAGTGTAATTCACAGTACCGGAAGAAGGAGTAGAAACTAGCCGGAAATGCTGCCAGTCAGGATCCAGGTCGATCACCATAGCCAACAAGTAGGTCCAACATGAGTGAGATTGGAACGGGAGCTTATGTAGGGAAATCTAAACGAGGGACAGGTGTCTGTATTTAATGCCGGGAATGGCAAAACGAGGCAGCGTGACAGCCACTGAGGGGGGCACAGCAGGTGGATCCCTGACACAGAGCTTGGTATGGGTGAGATTTAAACTAATGACATTTAGACCAAAAGTCATTTGCTTTAACTACGATCATCATCAGCCCCATTAATACTGATATGATAGAGAGGAGAAAGGTAGATTTGTTGTGTGTTCAGGAGACCAAGTGGAAAGGGAGTAAGACCAGAAACATTGGAGGTGAATTTAAACTGTTCTTTTATTGTGTGGATGGAAAAAGAAATGATGTAGGGGTGATTCTAAAGCTAGAGTACAGTAAGTGTTTAGTTAATGTTAAGAGAGTTTCTAATAAGGTTATGAACGTGAAGCTGGAAGTTGAAGGGGCAATGATAAATGTCATCAGTGCGTATGCTCCACAAGTGGGTTGTGAGATGGAGGAGAAGGAAAAATTCTGGAGTGAGTTAGATGAAGTGGTAAAAAATATACCTAGGAATAAAAGTTTGGTGATTGGGGCAGATTTTAATGGGCATGTATGTGAAGGGAACAGAGGTGATGAGGAGGTGATGGGCAGGTATGGCTTTAAGGAGAGGAATGTGGAAGGGTAGATGGTGGTAGATTTTGCTAAAAGGATGGAAATGGCAGTGGTGAACACTTATTTTAAGAAGAAGGAGGAGAATAGGGTGATGTATAAGAGTGGAGGAAGGTGCACATAGGTGGACTATGTTCTATGTAGGAGATGCAACCTGAAGGAGATTGGAGACTGTAAGGTGTTAGCAGGGGACAGTGTAGCTAGACAGCATCGGATGGTGGTCTGTAGGATTGTTTTGGAGGTTGGAGATTGTTTAACAGGATTTTGTAAGTTGGGAGGATGCGAGAGGAATGGAGAAGGAGTGTGCTGGTACCAATCTGTAAGAACAAGGGAGATGTGAAGACCTGCAGTAACTACAGGGGAATTAAGTTGATCAGTCACACCATGAAGTTATGGGAACGAGTAGTGGAAGCCAGGCTGAGAGAAGAGGTGACCATCTGTGAGCAACAGTATTATTGCATTATTTGCTTTGAGAATGTTAATGAAGAAGTATAGAGAAGGTCAAAAAGAGTTGCTATGTGTGTTTTTGGATTTAGAAATAGTGAACGACAGGGTGCCAAAAGAGGAGTTGTGGTACTGTATGAGGAAGTCAGGTGTGTCAGAGAAATATGTGAGGGTGGTGAAGAACATGTATGAGGACAGTGTGACAGCAGTAAAGTGTTCAGTATGATTGACTGAATGGTTCAAGGTGGAGGTTGGACTGCATCAAGGATCAGCTCTGAGCCCTTTCCTGTTTGCAGTGGTGATGGACAGGTTGACAGACAAGGTCAGACAGAAGTCTCCGTAGACAATGATGTTTGCGGATGATATTGTTATTTGTGGTGAGAGTAGGGAGCAGGTTGAGATGAGCCTGGAGAGGTGAAAGTCAGTAGGAGTAAGACAGAGTACATGTGTGTGAATGAGAGGGAGGGCAGTGGAGTGGTGCGGTTGCAGGAAGAAAAGATAAAGAAGGTGAAGGAGTTCAGGTACCTGGGGTCAACAGTGCAAAGTAACTGAGAGTGTGTTAGAGAAGTGAAGAAAAGAGTGCAGGCAGGGTGGAGTGGGTGGAGGAGAGTGGCAGGAGTGATTTGTGATAGAAGGGTATCTGCAAGAGTGAAAGGGAAAGTTTATAGGACTGTGGTGAGGCCTGCAATGTTGTATGGTTTAGAGACAGTGGCATTGAGTAAAAGACAGGGAGTGGAGCTGGAGGTAGCAGAGCTGAAGATGTTAAGGTTTTCGTTGGAAGTGACAAGGGTGGACAGGATTAGAAATTAGTTTATTAGAGAGACAGAGCATGTAGGATGTTTTGGAGACAATGTGAGGGAGGCGAGATTAAGATGGTTTGGACATGTTCAGAGGGGGGACATGGGGTATATCGGTAGGAGAATGCTGAGGATGGAGCCACCAGGAAGGAAAAGAGAAAGACCAAGGAGGCGGTTTATGGATGTGGTGAGGGAAGACACGCAGGTAGTTGGGTTGAAAGAGGCAGATGTAAAGGGACAGGGGGGTATGGAGACGGATGATCCGCTGTGGCAACCCCTAATGGGAGAAGCCAAAAGAAGAAGAAGAAGCAGAAGAAACTGTATTAAAATACTGTAGCTAAATGTTTCTGTAAGTGTCAAGTGTCAAGTGTCAAGTGGCTTTTATTGTCATTTTTACTATACACAGTGGTACACAGTACACAGTAAAAACGAAACAACGTTCCTCCGGAACCCTGGTGCTACACAAAACAACAAAACAACATAAAGTGCATCGAGTGCAGCCTGGTGCAAACAGTGCAAACAAAAGAACAGTACAGACAGACAGAGTGCAGACAGACAACACAAGAAAAGACAAAGACAAAAACCAAGTATAGCGCCGACTAGTAAACCTACTGTATACTTACATATACAGTACTGTGTGAGGTGAATGTAAAACTATACCCAGGAGAAAATACAAACAGAAAGAGCAATGTAGTGCAAAAAACAGCAGCAAGGAGGTGCAAAGACAGCATGTAAACATTATACTGTAGTATAAAAGGTGCAAAAAACAGCATGTAAACATTGTACTGAATATAAACATTGTACTGAATATAGTATAAATAATAATAAATATATAAATGGTGATGGAGTGGATCGAGATGAGTGATGAATGTGTTTAGTCCAGGTTGTACAGTTCAGTTCAGTAACAGTAACACACAGTGAGTGTGTGTGTGTGTGCGTGTGTAAGTGAGTGTGTGTGAGTGTGTGTGAGTTCTGTTCAGTTCTGTGTGTTGAGAAGCCTGATGGCTTGTGGGAAGAAACTGTTACACAGTCTTGTTGTGACGGCCCGAATGCTTCGGAACCGTTTTCCTGATGGTAGGAGGGTGAAGTATGCGTGTGACGGGTGTGTGTGATCGTCCACAATGCTGTGTGCTTTGCGGATGCAGCGTGTGGTGTAAATGTCCATGATAGAGGGGAGAGAGACTCCGATGATCTTCTCAGCTGTCCTCACTATCCTCTGTAGGGTCTTGCGATCCGAGACGGTGCAATTCCCAAACCAGGCAGTGATGCAGCTGCTCAGAATGCTCTCAATGGTCCCTCTGTAGAACATGGACAGGATGGGGGGAGGGAGGTGGGCTTTCCTCAGCCTTCTCAGAAAGTATAGACGCTGCTGGGCTTTCTTGGTGATGGAGCTGGTGTTAAGTGACCAGGTGAGGTTGTCCGCCAGATGAACACCAAGGAATTTGGTGCTCTTGACGATCTCCACAGAGGATCCATCGATAATCAGTGGAGATTGGTCGCTCTGAGCTCTCCTGAAGTCCACAACCATCTCTTTCGTTTTGTCCACGTTCAGAGACAGGTTGTTTGCTCCACACCAGGCAGTTAACCGTTGCACCTCTTCTCTATATGCTGACTCATCGTTCCTGCTGATTAGACCCACCACGGTCGTGTCATCAGCGAACTTGATGATATGATTTGAGCTGTGCGTTGGTGCACAGTCGTGAGTCAGCAGAGTGAACAGCAGTGGACTGAGCACACAGCCTTGAGGGGCTCCAGTGCTCAGTGTGGTGGTGCTGGAGATGCTGTTCCCGATCCGGACTGCCTGAGGTCTCCCAGTCAGGAAATCCAGGATCCAGTTGCAGAGAGGTGTTCAGGCCCAGAAGGTTCAGCTTCTCGATCAGGTGCTGAGGAATGATTGTGTTGAATGCTGAGCTGAAATCAATGAACAGCATTCGTACATATGAGTCCTTGTTATCCAGGTGGGTGAGGGCCAGATGAAGGGTTGTGGAGATGGCATCGTCCGTGGAACGGTTTGGACGATACGCAAACTGCATTGGGTCCAGGGAGGGTGGAAGCTGTGTCTTGATGTGCCTCATGACAAGCCTCTCAAGCACTTCATCACGATGGGAGTGAGCGCGACGGGACGATAGTCATTGAGGCAGGAGACAGTCGATTTCTTTGGCACAGGAACGATAGTCGTTGTCTTGAGGCACGTGGGAACAACGTTACTGCTCAGGGAGATGTTGAAGATGTCAGTGAAGACATCTGCTAGTTGTTCTGCACATTCTCTGAGCACCTGCCAGGAATGTTGTCAGGTCCAGCAGACTTCCGTGGGTTAACTCTGCATAGAGTTTTCCTCACTTCAGCTGTGGTTAGACAGAGCACCTGGTCAGTGGGAGGAGGATGGTCTTCCTCGCCACCACGTTGTTCTGTACCTCAAACCGGGCGTAGAAGTCGTTCAGCGCATCTGGGAGGGAGGCGTCACGGTCACAAGCAGGTGATGTGGTCTTGTAATTCGTGATCACCTGGATGCCCTGCCACATGCGCCGAGTGTCTCCACTGTCCTGGAAGTGGTCGTGGATTTTCTTCGCGTGCGCGCGCTTTGCCTCTCTGATAGCACGAGACAGTTTGGCCCTTGCTGTTTTAAGGCCGCCTTGTCCCCTGTTCTGAAGGCAGAGTCTCTTTGTTTCAACAGCGCACGCACATTTGCAGTCATCCACGGCTTCTGATTGGAGCGTGTAGTGATGGACTTGGAGATGGTCACATCGTCAACGCACTTGCTGATGTAGCAGGTCACTGATGATGTGTACTCTTCCAAGTTGATGGAATCGCCGTAGGTTGCAGCCTCTCTAAACATGTCCCAGTCAGTGCACTCAAAACAGTCCTGAAGAGCAGAAGTAGCTCCTTCTGGCCAGGTTTTCACCTGTTTCAGAACCGGTTTAGAGCGTCTGATGAGCGGTCTGTATGCTGGAATCAACATAACAGAGCAGTGGTCTGAGTATCCGAGATGGGGCGGGGCTCCGCACGATACGCGCCGGGATGTTTGTGTAAACAAGATCCAGCGTGTTCGCTCCTCTCGTTGCAAAGTCCACATGCTGATGGAGTTTAGGAAGCACAGTCTTGAGATTCGCATGGTTGAAATCTCCGGCGATAATAAACAATCCGTCGGGTGAGCATTCTGCAGGTCGCTAATAGCGCCGTAGAGTTCACTCAGTGCCTCTTAGCATTAGCACTGGGAGGAATGTACACTCCGACGATGTAAACTGTGGTGAATTCCGTGGTAAATAAAAGGTCTGCATCTAACAGTCACAAACTCCACTAGCGATGAGCAGTAACATGAAACAAGCACAGAGCTCTTACACCATTCCGTGTTGATATAAACACACACGCCACCACCGCGAGTCTTACCGCACAGAGCTGTGTTTCTGTCGGCTCGAAACACGGTTAGCGTCTAGCTGGATGGCGGCGTCCGGAACTCTGTCGCTGAGCCACGCCTCCGTGAAAACAAAGACGCAACAGTCTCTAAACTCGCCGTGTGGTTTGCTGGAGTCGGATGTAGTCCAGTTTATTATCCAGGAGCAGACGTTGAAAGAAAATGGACGGGAGAGCCGGCCGGCTAGGGTTAGCATTTAGCCTAGCACGGACACCCGCCCGCTTGCCGCGCTTCCGCTTCCTCGAACAGCGCTGAGGTCTCCTCTCCGCCACCGGCATCAGGTAACACCGAGGGCTGGGGCCTGGTCTATGTGGCCGAGGTCGCAGCAAGCCGAGGTCGCGAAGGTTGTTGATAAGATCATCATGCAGATTGTTGGTTGCATGATGCCTGTACCGTAGCAGTGTCTGGTGGTCGTACACATGAACACAGCTGACTCTGGTGTCCATGTATTGTGGAAGGTCGGGCTAAATATGGTGAAAGCACCATTTTGGATCCGGAGAGGCCGCTGCGAGCTACTGCCGCGCCGCCATCTTGGATTTCTGTCCAAGATGTCCAAGTGCATCAAAGAGAGATAAAGACCATAGTATTCTTATACAGGGAGTGCAGAATTATTAGGCAAATGAGTATTTTGACCACATCATCCTCGTTATGCATGTTGTCTTACTCCAAGCTGTATAGGCTGGAAAGCCTACTACCAATTAAGCATATTAGGTGATGTGCATCTCTGTAATGAGAAGGTGTGGTCTAATGACATCAACACCCTATATCAGGTGTGCATAATTATTAGGCAACTTCCTTTCCTTTGGCAAAATGGGTCAAAAGAAGGACTTGACAGGCTCAGAAAAGCCAAAAATAGTGAGATATATTGCAGAGGGATGCAGCAGTCTTAAAATAGCCAAGCTTCTGAAGCGTGATCATCGAACAATCAAGCGTTTCATTCAAAATAGTCGACAGGGTCGCAAGAAGCGTGGAAAAACCAAGGCGCAAAATAACTGCCCGTGAACTGAGAAAAGTCAAGCGTGCAGCTGCCAAGATGCCACTTGCCACCAGTTTGGCCATATTTCAGAGCTGCAACATCACTGGGTGCCCAAAAGCACAAGGTGTGCAATACTCAGAGACATGGCCAAGGTAAGAAAGGCAGAAAGTCGACCACCACTGAACAAGACACACAAGCTGAAACGTCAAGACTGGGCCAAGAAATATCTCGACTGATTTTTCTAAGGTTTTATGGACTGATGAAATGAGAGTGAGTCTTGATGGGCCAGATGGATGGGCCCGTGGCTGGATTGGTAAAGTTTCTGGAAGACACCTTCTTCAAGCAGTGGTACAGGAAGAAGTCTGCATCCTTCAAGAAAACATGATTTTCATGCAGGACAATGCTCCATCACACACGCCCAAGTACTCCACAGCGTGGCTGGCAAGAAAGGGTATAAAAGAAGAAAATCTAATGATATGGCCTCCTTGTTCACCTGATCTGAACCCCATTGAGAACCATCATCAAATGTGCGATTTACAAGGAGGGAAAACAGTACACCTCTCTGAACAGTGTCTGGGAGGCTGTGGTTGCTGCTGCACGCAATGTTGATGGTGAACAGATCAAAACACTGACAGAATCCATGGATGGCAGGCTTTTGAGTGTCCTTGCAAAGAAAGGTGGCTATATTGGTCACTGATTTGTTTTGTTTGGTTTTGAATGTCAGACATGTATATTTGTGAATGTTGAGATGTTATATTGGTTTCACTGGTAAAAATAAATAATTGAAATGGGTATGAATTTGTTTTTTGTTAAGTTGCCTAATAATTATGCACAGTAATAGTCACCTGCACACACAGATATCCCCCTAAAATAGCTAAAACTAAAAACTACTTCCAAAAATATTCAGCTTTGATATTAATGAGTTTTTTGTGTTCATTGAGAACATGGTTGTTGTTCAAATTAAATCCTCAAATAAAATTGATCCTCAAAAATACAACTTGCCTAATAATTCTGCACTCCCTGTAGTTACTGCCGTAATTTCGGCTTTGATGATAATATTTGTTTGGAATTGTTGTCGGATTGTTGCCATTACACTACTGGATCAAAATAAGAAAATGTAATACCACCACTATGAAAGTTTTTATAAGATATTTTGTCATATAAAACTACACTCCCCAATGAAGCCACTATATTTATTGTGAGAATGATCACCTCTTCTTGCTGTTAGATTTAATAACGAGACTTGTGGCTTCGAACTGGCAGAGAAAAAAATATATATAATTTCATCTAATTTTTCACCTGATGAACAAATTAACATCCTCTGTGTTATTGGCATTGAAGCGTTATGAACAGGAATGTTTGGAGGTGGCACAGTGTATTTCCGTCCGACCCTCATGCTAAGCGTCGATAATTGACTAAATAATCAGGTGTAATTGCAATTACAGCCATGCCACGGTTCCATTTGTAACTTATGAATACAATTTGACCCTGAAGTAACCTGTTATTTATGTTTCTTTTTTTTGTGGTATTCATTTTTGCATTTGTTTAACTTTTCTTGCTCTCTCGTGTACGAGAGACAATTTGGCTCTGAGCTGTGGATAAACATTTTACTTTGGAAAATAAATGGTTTGAGAACAAGTGGAAATTAGTAGAAAAAATGAAAGCTTGTTAAGGGGTAGTCTTTCTCTCTCTCTCTCTCTCTCGCTCTCTCTCTCTCCCTCCCTCTCTATTACCAATATTATTATCATGCTGAACCTGCCTTTGCTGATTGTATAATTGTATAATTTCCTAGACAATAAGTATAAAGAAAAATATTCCTGCTAATTCCATCTTTGATGTCATTGACATTCACGTGCAGCAAGGAGGCGTCATAAATAAACCTGTAAAGACAAACACATTTCTTACACATGAAGTCTTAAAACACATTCCATACACACACCAACCAGTCCCTGAGGCAGCACACTATCTTGTGTCTCCTCTGAAAGATCAAGATTGATTATAATGAATTTTCTCTCTGCTTTATGGCCTTAGGCCACTGATCATCTTGGCCTTTTAATAATAGCCTCCTGCTTACACACACACACACAACACACACACACACACACACACACACACACACACACACACACACACACACACAAAATGATGTACAGGCAGTGTGTGTGTATGTGTAAAATATCTCACAAACTGTAAATATTCCAGCAACTGTATATATCTTTATATATCTTTATATATATCTTACATACCTGTTAATTTGTCTTTAAGAAGCCCTCCTATTAACCACTCATTTTACAATTGTAGACCTGCACAAGGCTGGGATGGGCTACAGGACAATAGGCAAACAGCTTGGTGAGAAGGCAACAACTGTTGAAAACGGAAGAAAATGGAAGAAATGGAAAAAAATCAAGATGACTATCAATCTCCCTCGGACTGGGGCTTAATGCAAGATCTCGCCTCTGTGAGAATCAATGATCCTGAGAAAGGTAAGGGATCAGCCTAGAACTACACGACAGGACCTGGTCAATGACCTGAAGAGAGCTGAGACCACAGTCTCAATGGTTACCATTAGTAAAACACTACACCACACGCAAAGTGCCCCTGCTCAAGCCAGCACATGTCCAGGCCCATCTGAAGTTTGCCAAAGACCATCTGGATGATTCAGAGGAGCCATGGGCAAAGGTCATGGTCAGATGAGATCAAAATATAGCTTTTTGGTATAAACTCCTGCCGTGTTTGAAGGAAGAAGAAGGATGAGTACAATCACAAGAACACCATCCTAACCGTGAAGCATGGGGGTGGAAACATCATTATTTGGGGGTTCTTTCTGCAAAGGTGACAGGACGACTGCACCCTATTGAGGGTAGGATGGATGGGGCCATGTATCATGAGATTTTGGGCAACAACCCCCTTCCCTCAGTACAAGCATTGAAGATGAGTTGTCGCTGGGTCTTCCAGCATGACAATGACTCCAAACACACAGCCAGGGAACTAAGGAGTGGCTCCGTAAGAAGCATTTCAAGGTCCTGAAATGGCTGAGCCATTCTCCTGACATGAACCAGATAGAAAATCTATGGAGGAAGCTGAAACTCTGTGTTTGCCCAGCTACAGCCCTAAAACCTTAAAAATCTGTAGGAGACCTGTATGGAGGAGTGGGCCAAAATCCCTTCTGCAGTGCATGCAAACCTGGTCAAAAACTACAGGAAACGTCTGACCTATGTAATTGTAAACAAAGGTTTCTACCAAATATTAAGTTCTATTTTTCTATTGTATCAAATACTTATTTTTGCAATAAAATGGAAATTAATTATTTAAAAATCATACAATGTGATTTTCTGGATTTTTTTTAGATTCTGTCTCTCACAGTTGAGGTGTACCTATGATGAAAATTACAGATCTCTCCGTTCTTTTAAGTGGAAAACACATATTGTTGTTTAAAATATTGGTATTGATGTTTACTTTCTTGCTTGTTTTTTTCACCTAATAATTCCTCCCTTCCTTCTGGGGTAGGCTGGGGTGAGACAAGTTTCCAAATAATGAATAAACATGTAAGCCTGTGCTGACAAGTCAAGGGCAAACACTAATTAATTAATGCCACAAATTTTTGAAAGCGACAAGTTAGTTTAGATTATTTTGAAATTTTCCAAGGCATTTAATTAAAAATATGCAAATATTTCTCCTCTCTCTCTCCTTCTCTCTTTCTCTATCTCTCTCTTTCACGGTTTCTAAACTGTGGAGTGCACATATTAGGGAAATCATTTTGGACTACATTTCAATTATATTCACACGGAGTATTTATCCTTACTTATACAGAAAGAGAGAGAGAGAGAGAGAGAGAGAGAGAGAGAGAGAGAGAGAAAGGGGTGAAATTAGAACCGTCATAACTACAGAACAAGCAAATATGCAGATGTTATTAATTAAAATTATAAATTTGTATTTTATATAATTTTCCTTATGTAATTTGATTCCACTTTGAAGCTGAGTCAAATGGATAGAAAAGGGCCATATAGATGTGAGCTAAACAAAAAGCACAGCAGCAAATCATTTAGCCTTATTGATTTTTTTTACACGCAAAAATTATTTGATGGATTTTTTTTTTTAACCCTTCAGAAATGTCAAGCCATTCTTTACAGTGAACACAAGAAGACTGCAAAAGAAGTGAAGATTAAAGTGGAAGCTTAAATTAATGTGTTAGCTTAATGTGTAAAACTTAGCGCACCAGAGCAAGAGATCTTTCTGTTGGCCACACCCATTAAACACATTAAATTAGTGGCTGTTTAAAGAGGACTTTTTTTTTTTACGTTTTCTTTGTCTCTTTGGCACTTTGGTATCGTCTTTACTGACTCTTTTTGGTTTGTGAAATGCTTAGTAGTAAAGATTTCTCTTTTCAGAGACACCTAGTTCTGTTTTTCGATTTCCAAGTTTTGTCATGAGCTCATTTAAAATAAATAAATAATAATAAAAAAAATGTTTAAGTACAATTTAATTTTCAATGTCAGTGGGAGGTCATATGCAATTGTCATGGTATTAAGATTAATGTCTATATGGAAATGTTAGCGCAGTGGTTAAGACTTAGAAGTTAAGCAACTCTAAGGCCCTAAGGGCTACTTTTGGGCCCTTGAGCAAGGCCCTTATACTCGTTGTATGACAGAGATAAGTTGCTACTGATACATGATTCAATACTTTAGACCTGGCTATATCACATAAAGACGATCTCTACCTAACGAACGAGTTATGTTCCGAAGTTGTTCGTAAGTTGTTACTGTGTTCGTTATTGAATACGCATAACTTCCAGTGATTTAAGAGCTGATAATATTATGAATAAAACAATAAAATGTACTAAAACAAATCTAAATACACACAATACACAATACAATATTTTGTATTAAGTATAAAAAAAATATAACAATTCATAATTTAAAAAAAATTCACTTAAAAAAATGTATTCGCCCTAGTCCAGCGTGCATCATGTAGACTCATTACGGTCGACGACTAGCTCGTGGCGGCTCTCCTCCGTTTAGCATTTTTTGACTCCGAACAAATTTTACTTTGAGGACAGGTTTGATCGTATCCTCGAAAGTTCGTAAAGTGAATTTCCGTAAAGTGGGGAGCGTCTGTATTTATGTTTCTGACAATCACATCATCAGTGCCATTCTCATATTTCTTCTTTTCTTCTGCATATAATCTAATATCACTTCCCGAGTATATATATTTATTCATTTATGAAGAAAACCAATAAATCAAGTCTTATCTATGCATTTGTATAGTTTGTTTTTATTTGGTTCATGTATCCAATGGGTAAAATGTGTCTATGATTTGGCCTTCTCAAATTCACTTGTGATCTCTATCACTATTTTTCTTTTCTCCCACTTCATTTTCAACACACTTGTTCACACGTCCTGATTATTATATAAACAGTTTTGAAAATGAAACTGTACATCTTTTAAAAAGGTCTGTTTTTCTTTGGTATAAAATAAATATCCAGGAGCTCAAAACAAAACTTAAAAAAAAAATTAACACTGAACTTGGTGTAACTGAAACGTTTGGCACTGAAACGTTTTATGAACGAAATGTTGATCCGAAATCACACAGTGGTTCAAATCTAACTGAAGACGGTCAAACACTTTAACATCCTAATCAAGCACCTGTAGCACATTGCCTACTTATCGTTTACAGTTAATGATAGCAATTTTTGTTTGACTATAGGCTTTAGCCGGTTTACCCAACAAGTGTGCTTGCCTTTAATGAACCTCTTATTTAGAGTCCCATTAGGATCTGAGAGTAAACAGTTAATATGTTCCACAAATAATTACACAAATAATTAGGTTTCCTCATAATAATTGCTATTCTGTTTGAACACACACGCATGCATTCATGCACGCACATGCTCACACAAACATACATACACTATATTGACAAAAGTATTGGGACACCCGAAATTTCCAGCCGTATGCATTTTCTCCACAAACTGTTGCCACAAAGTTGGAAGCACATAAATATATAGATAGATGAGGTAGCATTAAATTATCCATTTAATTAAGCTAGGAGACCCAAACCCATGCTTTATAAGTATATGGTTAACATGCATTGGAGTGGAAGATCTTGAGTGGGCTGCTTTAGAGCTCTGAACTCAACCTGATTGGATGAAAAGGGAACGCTGAAAGCACCCCAGGCTTCCTGACCCTACATCAGTACCTAAATTAATTAATGCCTATGTGGCTAAACTAGCACAAATCTCCACAAGGACAAAAATCTAGTGGAACATCTTCCCACAAGAGTGAAGAGAGGTTATTACTATATAACAGCAAATAAAGAATAAATGTGGGATGAGATGTTCAAAAACCACATACCAATCTTATGGTCAGGTGTCCACAAACATATATTGTGTATATACACTAATTAGTCAAAACATTGTGCAATCAAAACAGTTAAGATTAATTTACAAGACCCCTGAAGGTGTGCTGATGCATCTGGCAGTACAACGTTAGCAGAACATGCTTTTGCTTGTCAGTCACATCCCGTATGTCAGGTAACTTTGAGACCAAATAAATGCTTTATACTCTATTATATACTGCTCAAAGTAAATTCCGTTTTACTTACTGTAATATATCCACCTCTTGCTATAAATGCCATTGAAATAAGATAACCAGTGTTATTTCTTTCACGTCAGTGATTTTTGTGCTGTAATTGATTGGTATATACAATACTGTGGAAGGTCTCATCCCACACATCACTATAAAACATTTTTACAGAAAAATGCTTGTATGTCAGTAAAAAAAGGAAAATATTATATAATAGACCACTTTTCATACAATAGAAAAAAAGATTTTTGAACTAGTCAATGTATCTAGACGGTCTGTTGCAGATTTTAAGAAATGTTGAATAAAACCTAAAGGCTAATATTCTTATACAAAAAGTCATTAGCTGGAACGAAAGAAGTAATCACTATGCCCTCTGGTTTACAAAAATGTCAAAACAAATGTAAACTGAACTGTATCTGCACCATCAGAAAAACTCTTCTCATAAAAAGGCATTTTTAGCACACTAGCATAAACGGAATGGCAACAAAAGAGGATTCTGGCCTTTCACTCAGGCTAACAGGGCACCACGAATTGGTGTTTAGAGTGAACCACACAAAAAAAAGGGACTCATATCAGTGTTGCTGCTTTTTCCTTTAGTAAGCACCGTCACCCCATCTTCATTCTATTTCACACGTTGTTGTTTTCTGCCTTTTAGTGCAGCCCTTTAAAATACTTTTTCCCTAGAGGCAGCTTTCCCTAACAGCCCCTCTCTCTCTCTCTCTCTCTCTCTATCTCTCTCTCTATCTCTCTCTCTGTGTCTTTCTTTCCCTCACACACTTAATCTCAAAATTGTATTGAATAGAACTTCATAAAAGGGTAAGACACTATACAATACACAACCTAAATATTCTATTGCCTTCAAATATAGACAGTACATTTGATTTCAAAAGTTAAAAACTAAAGATTTGATCGTAAATTTGATATGTACATATATCAATATATCATATATCGTGTTATCCATGCACTGCAAAACAAATAAAATTACAGTTCATATATATATATATATATATATATATATATATATATATATATATATATATATATATATATATATATATATATATATAAAAATATGAACTGCAACACCTTTTTTTTTTCATTAACCAGCAAAGATGTGGTGATTAGTATAGGAAATACTGTATATGCCATGTATTTCCTCTAATTTTCTGCACTCTCATCTTCATCTCACCTTCATCTTTTTTTTCAAATTCTGTTTTTCTTTCCTGTCAGCAATAAATGTTTTCCTTCAAAAAGCAAAATCCTTTTTTTTTTGTTTTCTTTAACACTACATGGTAAATATTGCATAAGTTAATTTACTTCTCTATCATCCACATGGAGTTGGCAGCATCTGTTTTCTCCAAGCAGCACCGAATTTGGCAGCCTGCATTTTTTTTTGTCATCTTTTACAGACACAGATTCAACAGCATCCTATCTCAGCTGCAGGCAAACTGGCAACATATTCAAGAGGATCTTGAACAGGAATTAGTCTGCTGCACCAACAGGCCTGACCTGCGTAATGCTTATAGACAGGAGAAAATCTGCTAAACTGATGTCTGGATGTGTGGAGATATCTCATTTTCTCCATGGATCACTGGGTTTAACTTACATCTTAGAGATGCAGTATGTTGCAGGCAAGAGAAATGAGAGTAGAGCGTAATGGAGGTACAGGTGTAAAGTGTACTGATCAGCCATAATATTAAAACCACCTGCCTAATATTGTCCCACTTGTGTCACCAAAACAGCTCTGACTCAAGTCCTAGACTGGACAAAATGTCTGAAGGTATGATGTGGTATGTAGCAATATGACTTTAGAGGCCAATCCATTATATCCTGCAAGTTGGCTCATATACAGTAGTTTGAGCTTGTTTTTCCAGCATGATACTCATTTTGGATTGATATCTGAGGAATTTGGAGGCTGAGTCACTACCTTGATCTCTTCATCAAGAAAACATGATTCATCATACCAGGCCACCTTCTTTCTTTGAACCAGGGTCCAGTTCTGATGCTTGTTATGCATCTATTATAATTGCTCAAACCTGTGGACAAAAGACAGCAATGGGCACTCTGACCACCCTGCAGCTTATACAGCCCTATACACAGCTAACTGTGAGTCTCTGTGTGTTCTATCTCCACTCTGTCTAAGCCATCATTAGCTCTTCTGAAAGATCACACCACACTGGCTAGACATCAATGCCTGAACATATCAGTGAGCCTTGAGCATATATGACCCTGTCACTGCTTCACCAGTTGTCCTTCAGGGAACCACTAATGGTACTAACCACTGTATACCAGGAACACCCAGCAAGATCTGCACTTTTGAAAACTCTCTGACCAGAGACTCATATCTTTACGCTTGTCCATTTTTCCTGCTTTCAACACATTAAATTTGGGAATTGCCTGTTCACTTGCTGTCTAATATACCAAGTGCCTCTTTTCACTTACTCTCTTAGTGGTTCTAATCTGTAAGGTGGTAGCTAAGTATTTAAGTCATTGGACATTGGATCCTATGCTTGTGAGTTTAAATCCCAGCCACACCAAGCAACGACTCCTGG
The DNA here is from genome assembly GCF_014805685.1 of Silurus meridionalis. Taxonomy (NCBI): domain Eukaryota; kingdom Metazoa; phylum Chordata; class Actinopteri; order Siluriformes; family Siluridae; genus Silurus; species Silurus meridionalis. The sequence goes on along the minus strand of NC_060906.1, from coordinate 10,754,576 downwards.
GCCCCTAAACAAGGCCCTTAACCCCATAGCTGCTTAGTTGTAAGAATTAGATTTAAAAAAAATATGTAGTCGCTCTGCATAAGGGTATCTGCCAAATGGCATAAAAGTTTAATGTTTTAATATAAATATTAAAACTTATTAAATCTATTGCTTTATCTCAGAGGATAGTGTGCTAGTATTGTTTTATATGGGAAGGCCTTAAGATCTGGTAGGTTGGATGGCACAGGGTGGTCTGTGAGAAATATTCACCTGCTATAAGTGATGTACAATAAGAGCACAATCTTCTTCTTCTTCATCTTCTTTCGGCTGCTCCCATTAGGGGTCGCCACAGCAGATCATCCGTCTCCATACCACCCTGTCCCCTACATCTGCCTCTTTCACACCAACTACCTGCATGTCTTCCCTCACCACATCCATGAACCTCCTCCTTGGCCTTCCTCTTTTCCTCCTACCTGGTGGCTCCATCCTCAGCATTCTTCTACCAATATAATTCATGTCCCTCCTCTGCATATGTCCAAACCATCTCAATCTCGCCTCCCTCACCTTGTCACCAAAACATCCTACATGAGCTGTCCCTCCAATAAACTTATTTCTAATCTTGTCCATCCTCGTCACTCCCAATGAAAACCTTAACATCTTCAGCTCTGCTACCTCCAGCTCCACCTCCTGTCTTCTACTCAATGCCACTGTCTCTAATCCATGCAACATCGCAGGTCTCACCACAGTCCTATAAACTTTCCCTTTCATTCTTGCAGATACCCTTATATCACAAATTACTCCTGCTATCACTCCACCCACTCCACCCTGCCTGCACTCTTTTCTTCACTTCTCTAACACACTCTCCATTACTTTGCACTGTTGACCCCAGGTACCTGAACTCCTCCACCTTCTCCACCTCTTCTCCCTGCAACCACACCACTCCACTGCCCTCCCTCTTATTTACACACATGTACTCTGTCTTACTCCTACTGACTTTCATTCCCCTTCTCTCCAGCGCATATCTCCACCTCTCCAGGCTCTTCTCAACCTGCTCACTACTCTCACCACAAATCACAATATCATCCGCAAACATCTTAGTCCAGGGAGACTCCTGTCTGACATCGTCTGTTAACCTGTCCATCACCAATGGGTCCATCACCTTGATGTAGTCCAACCCTCACCCTGAACCAGTCTGTCGTTCCTACTGCACACTTCACTGCTGTCACACTGTCCTCATACATGTCCTGCACCACCCTCACATACTTTTCTGACACACCTGACTTTCTCATACAATACCACAACTCCTCTCTCGGCACTCTGTCGTACGCTTTCTCTAAATCCACAAATACACAATGCAATTCCTTCTGTCCTTCTCTATACTTCTCCATCAACATCCTCAAAGCAAATAAGGCATCTGTGGTGCTCTTCCTCGGCATGAAACCATACTGTTGCTCACAGATGGTCACCTCTTCTCTCAGCCTGGCTTCCACTACTCTTTCCCATAACTTCATGGTGTGACTGATCAACTTAATTCCGCTGTAGTTACTGCAGGTCTGCACATCTCCCTTATGCTTAAAGATCGGGACCAGCACACTCCTTCTCCATTCCTTAGGCATCCTCCCACCTTCCAGAATCTTGTTAAACAATCTGGTTAAAAACTCCACTGCCATCTCTCCTAAACATCTCCATGCTTCTACAGGTATGTCATCTGGTCCAACCGACTTTCCACTCTTCATCCTCTTAATCGCTGCTCTTACTTCCTCCTTACTAATCCTATCTACATCCTGCTTCACCAACTCCACATCATCCAACCTTCTCTCTCTGATTTTCCTCATTCATCAGCTGCTCAAAATACTCCCTCCACCTTCTCAACACACTCTCCTCACTAGTCAACACATTTCCTCTCCATCCTTTATTGCTCTAACTTGCAGCACATCCTTCCCAGCTCGGTCCCTCTGCCTGGCCAATTGGTATAAATCCTTTTCTCCTTCCTTAGTGTCCAACCTCTCATACAGCTCCTCATATGCCTTTTCCTTGGCTTTCGCCACATCCCTCTTTACCTGCTGCCGCATCTCCTTGTACTCCTGCCTACTTTTCTCATCACTCTGTCTATCCCACTTCTGATTTGCCAGCCTCTTTCTCCTTATGCTCTCCTGCACTTCCTCATTCCACCACCAGGTCTCCTTGTCTTCCTTTCTATTTCCAGATGTCACACCAAGTACTTTTCTTGCTGCCTCCCTCATCACTCCTGCAGTAGTTTCCCAATCACCCAACACCTCTTCACCACCACCGAGCCATTGTCTGACCTCTTCCCTGAACCTCACACTACACTTTTCCTCCTTCAGTTTCCACCATCTTATTCTTCTTTCAGTCCTCACTCTCCTTCTCTTCTTCTTCGCCTCCAAAAACCATCCTACAGACCACCATCCGATGCTCTCTAGCTACACTGTCCCCTGCCAACACCTTACAGTCTCCAATCTCCTTCAGGTTGCATCTCCTGCATAGAACATAGTCCACCTGTGTGCACCTTCCTTCACTCTTATATGTCACCCTATGATCCTCCTTCTTCTTAAAATAAGTATTTACCACTGTCATTTCCATCCTTTTAGCAAAATCTACCACCATCTGCCCTTTCACATTCCTCTCCTTAAGGCCATACCTACCCATCACCTCCCCATCACCTCTGTTCCCTTCACCAACACCAATCGTTCTTTCCTAGGTACACCATCTACCACTTCATCTAAATCACTCCAGAATCTTTCCTTCTCCTACATCTCACAGCCAACTTGTGGAGCATAAGCACTTATGACATTTATCATCATCCCTTTAACTTCCAGCTTCACCTTCATCAGAAACTCTCTTCACCTCCACCACACTCTTACTGTACTCTTCCTTCAGAATCACCCCTACACCATTTCTCTTTCCATCCACATCATGATAGAACAGTTTGAACGCACCTCAAATGTTTCTGGCCTTACCCCCTTTCCACTTGGTCTCCTGAACACACAACATATCTACCTTTCTCCTCTCCATCATATCAGCTATCTCTCTACCTTTACCCATCATAGTACCAACATTTAAAGTACCAACCTGAACCTTGACTCTCCTACACTGCTCCTTTTCCTGCCATCTCTGTAGATGTCTTTCTCCTCTCCTTCTCCTCCTTCGGCCAACAGTAGCCCAATTTCCACCGGTACCCTGTTGGCTAACGATACCTGTGGCGGTCGTTGTTAACCCGGGCCTCGACCGATCCGGTATGAAATTCTCATTTGTGATCTGCATATTTGATTTGGCACATGTTTTACGCTGGATGCCCTTCCTAACGCAACCCTCCCCATTTACCCAGGCTTGGGACCGGCACTAAGAGTGCACTAGCTTGTGCATCCCTAATGGCTGGATTATACAATAAGAGCACAATACAAAATTTAAAGTTCTTGACATTGTTTGAACTAGAATTTGGAACATACAGATTTTAGGAAGTTAGAAATAATGCCAAGTACTGCTTATTTATATCATACAATGCTTTGTCATTACACAGAAAACAATTAGGGTATAAATTGACAAGCTAAATATAAACTTAAAAGAAAACCGTTTAGTACAATAGGGACGGCACATCACAAGGGGCAGAGTAAAACAAGGAAGTGTAAATAAAGATGATGGTGCAAAAAAAAAAAAAAAAAAAAACAGTGTTCTGAGAAAATTCTGATGTGAATAATGCATTTCAGATTCTATCTTTATTTTCTATCGGCCAACGTGGATGACCCATTTCAAGAGCATAGACTGTTAAAGCTACAGGCTATTAAGATATCTTTAAAAATAGCTTGGCTCTTGGTCTAGTGTGGAAATGGAACATTATAATTGGTAGAATAATAGGATCTGGTGTGCTGTCACAGTTATACTGTACCAGATCTAATTCTTTTTATTTTTTGCAAGCATAACAAAATCTTTACACTTGAATATTAATGAGCCTACTGGCCACACTGTGGGGTTTAAAAGCCTACTGATTTTAATTCTTGATATTTTAAGGATATTTGTATTTCCTGTTTTAGTGATATTCACTGTTTTGTCACAGTCTTACTGTTTTACAGTCTTTTGTAAATACCTGCAAAAATGTATTATTCTGCTGTTAATTGTTTGTATTTTTAAGAGTTTTATGGCATTTGGGAGCATCTGCTGACAGTCCAATGTAGGAGGTTCCCTGCTTTGCATATTAGAAGAAGAATACTATGATGTTATTATATGATATATTATTCAATGTGACATGGATAAACTTAGCAGGAGATCATTTCATGTTAACTACGCAGTAAAAGAAGAGATGGTTAAATGCAAAATGACTAAATCTAGGCTTTATAATGGGCTAATTTTATAGACTACTATATTCTCTCTCAAACACACAGTAGCTCTCTAGGGCTTCAGTAGTAGCTAGTATCTAGCTGGCTGTGGGTTTCCTGTCAGATCTATTGACTTTTGTGCTTTTAAAGAACTCTGCATTAAATATGGTAATGCCTGGAGCAGTCTGCCACAATAAGCTGATGCGACATGTGTGCACACACATACTTTATATGGTCACACACACATGGGGAGATAAAGCAACCTCAAGAGCAATTCACAGAATGAAACCGCACTGACTCGTGCACACACATATAGCATGCACACTGACCTTTTCATGAAGTAAAGGAGATGTCAAAAGTGAAGTTCTTTTGTAGAGAAGTACTTGGCTTACCATTTAGAAAGTGAAGTGTTTGCTGTGGCTCACCAGGAGCCGATGCTCCAAGCACCAACCTGTATATAGTAAATGCATTCCAATCCTAACCACTTGGTCCAAACTGAGTCTGTGGTTGGACCTATAAAAATATCAAGCCCATGACAGTGCTTTGATATGCCTCTTAGCTCATGTCAAACTCCTTTCATAACCTTTGAGATTGCGTGTTTGTGCTCGTATGATGTTATGAAGAAAGTCAGGGTGTTTGTAAGCTTAGGAAAACTGGAACTTGCCAGTAGTACCTATGGTTGATGTACAGATTGGTGGATAAAGATAAAAAAGTAGAATTATAAATAAAATTTTTACCCATCCTGCACTGTAGTACAATATAGTTACTTAGAGCTAAACTCTGCCCTGTTGTTCATAATAACATTTTAGAACATATTCCGCATTCCATTTAAGACCCTGGAAAATGATGTAGCTCAGACACAGTAAAATGTTTCTGTTATGTATTTGGGAATATCCGCAAAATGAAACATGTGCTAATTAAGGTGACAAGGAACAGGTGTGACTGATCAGTGACATTTGATTGTCATGTGACATGGGCTGATAAGAGATCTGCTGCTCCAGGCATAATCCTGGCATTTTATTACAGCACATTCAAAAATCATAGTCAGAATTGACAACATAAGTTGAAACTTCAGCCTAAAGGATCAAATGGTGGCCATCTTTAATCAAGGGCAAAAAACATTCAAAAGCATGGATTAAATCTAGGAACCTCAAAACAGGGAATAAGGAAAAAACTGTGGGAATTTAAGGACATAAATGCATTATAAGACTTTGCACGTTTACACAAGAACGCGTGAACATATCAATAACCATATATATATATATATATATATATATATATATATATATATATATATATATATATATATATATATAAATAAACATACATATAAATAAAACAACAAGTGGGAAAATTCAGGACACAATAGTGAAATAAGCTAGTGAAAGGATGGAAAACACAAATCAATCAAACCATTTGGAAATTAAGACAAAACAATGAACTGGTCATTGCAATGATAAAATGAATTATATAACATTCACTAGCTTTCCACCCATGACACATTAATCTACTGATGTGTATTAGCCAGAGATTTCCAAACACAATGGTCAATCCTTGGATTCATTTTCATCCAGTTGGCTGGGCACTGTAAGATAGATAATACATCATATTGCCCGAGTGGCACTAACTCAGCCTGGTGGCAAAAAGTCCATCTCTCTCATCAGTAATAAAACAAAATTTGAAAGCACATATTAACCTTTTCATACACAATATCAATCATGTGACTAGTGAACAACCCTAATTCTTAGGTTAGTTATGATCAAGTAATTATCATTTTTTTCTTTTTTTTGTTATAGCAAATATGAAGTTGCATTAGAGATGAAGTGCACTTTGGAGTTAAAACGCACAGAACAGTTGCTTAACAATGTCACAACAAGGATGCACTAAAACATTATTACACAAACAATTTACATTGCCCTGAAATCCAGTGGAGCAGGATGTTTAAGATCCTTCAAGTTTCTGAATGAGAGAAGAACGTCTGCATAAATATATAAAAAGAAATAACCAAAAATGTATTGCATGCCTCCAGTTTGAATATCTGCCTGTTTAAAACTAGTGATGCACTGAAGATGCTTCACCTTTGCCACTTTCATTGCTTATTAATAAAAGAACAAGGTGGAGGGGTGCACCATTTTCCCCTTGTGGATGTTTTCACACACACTGTGAAAACTTTTATATGTCAACCCAACTCTTAAACTTTGTGCTGACCAGGCATTAAACTGAGCATCTGAGTGAAACTTTTTATCTTTACCTCATGATCAAGGTTTGATTTTTGTCTCCTTACAAGCATTCAGTATTAATATCTAATATTTCTGTAACACAGCAGTGACATGGTACTTCCAAAATGCCAGGCTTGATTAAGTGCTGATAAAAAAAACAAATGATTGTGATTAATGCCTGTTTAGCACAAGAGGATGGAGAGGAAACAACAAGCCTCAAAGGACACAGTAAAACGTTCATTAGAGTGGTTCTAGACAAATCTAATAAAGCTATACAATGTGCATGCAAATCCTAATGCTCTGGGTTTAACTAACCAGCAACAAGCAAGGCATTCTCATGTTCTATCAGTTTTCTGCTTTGCCTATTTGTGTGTGCCCTTTCTTACTGTTTTCTATGTTATTGTTAGAACATGTCAGTCACTGTTTGTGTCACTTTGGAGCTTGTCACAGGCAGCAAAAGAAACATATGAGACTGTAGTGATTTCTATCAGAGGTTAGCATTGCGACAAATCAGGGCTGAACACGGATAAAAATAAAAGAGTGGCTTTTTAAAAAACAGCTATAAATCTGGACCTTTTCACACATATTCTATATTCATATTTATGGCTCAGTAAGTTGAATTCATACCCGTCACATTCAAGCATTGCAAAACCTCTCACTTCTTTGGCTTATTATTGATTAGAACCCCAATTGTCCACTCATAGATTCCATATTTCTTAAATTCACTAAATTTTTCATGCTTTCGTCACTCCAAGTAATCTTACACAAATTTACATCAGCTAACACCTAAATGTTACCTGAGAACTAAAAAACTAAACAAAATCACTTTTTATTTATTGATTTATTTGTTTATTTACTTCATGCAGAGTGTGCACTGAATATAAATCTTACCATAATAATTTTCCCTATATATTACATTATTATTTAGTTTTTTTTTACTGGTTTCAATCTTACTTTAATGGACAGTTTAATAGTTTGCTGGTACTTATGGTGAGGCTTCTTAGGCATAAAAAAATTGCAACCCACATATACTTTGAGGCTCAGTGACAGTTCCAAAGTACAGTGATATTAAAAGTAAAATCAAGCTTGTTTTATAAAAAAATATATATGTTTATATATATAAACAGTAGTCATTAAATTGCAACTTGGTGTTTAAATTGTATGAGGTTTGAAGGTCATTAAAGAAATGATCAATTTCACTATGACATGAGGCATATGCTGTTTTACAATAAAACTAAATAGTAACATTCTGAGCAATGTATAACAATAACATTTCTGCTTCCTCTTGAATTACGAGGTCCATAAACCTAATGAGTTTTTTATAAATAAACCAAATTTTAGATTTCAGATGAGTGCTGTCTTCAATCGAATCCCAATAATTAAAAGCAAACATACATACATGAGCATCAGCTTTGTGATCTACCTGTTTTTGATAGTGCTTTCTATAAAATATTCAGTACCGGCACTGCAATGGAATGTAATGGATATGTGTCAAGCTATAAGCTCACAATAAAAGTCATTAGAGCATCCAGTGGCTGTGTTGGTAGTGGGTAATTATAGTTGTGTAATTGTTAAAGAGATTGGGTGAGTGCACACAGATTATGTCAGATTAAATGCATGGAGTTACTTTGATTCCATTAATTCAGAGTCTACACTAAAATATCACAATTACACAATGACTAGCCGCCCCCCCTCTCTTACCACAATTTTCACCATTACTGTTGGTCTGTCTTATAACATACTGTAGATATTGGCAAATAAATGCAGTTCAAGTCTAAAGGTTTTTTTCCACACATTTTATAGTACCATACATCTGGGGAAAAAGTCATGGCATCTACCTAGTTCACATCAGTTAATTTCATTTCAGTTAAGTCCATTCTAACTAAAAAGCCTTTTTTTAACCAATTTAAGATTCTAGAATCTGTACGCAGAATTGCAGAATATAACAAACTTGCATTAGTTCCTAGTTTCCTAGGTCATGATTCATTATATAGTGTAAATGAGCTGGGCCACAAGACTGCTGGCTCACATTGGGACAGAATACTAGAATCTAGAATACTACGATTTGTGAGAATTAATGCTTTGTGATGCATTGTGAAATGTTTTAGGGAACAAATGTTTCAATGCACAGCCCTTAAATTGGCCAACCTCCTGATCATTGCAGTACTGAAATTGGAAGCTGTGAACTAATGAACTTGTATTTGTAAGGTTAAACTGAACAATAAGAAAACAAAAGAACTGGTGGAATAGTTTAAGGCATCAAGTCCCAAAGTATGCACATTCAATGCTTGTTGTTTAAGGAAAAATACCCTATTTCAAGACCATATATGATCACAAGGACAAAGATGTGGGCCGGACGATTGGCCTGGATGTGTCCTTTGGTGAAAAGAAGTTCAAAAACTGAATCATTTGGCTATAATGAACCAGATATAATACAAAGAATACCATCCCAGCTGTGAAGCATTTGGGTGGCGGCATCATTGTGAGGATATTTAAAAAAAAATATATATTTTCTTGTGGAGATTGGATAATATAAAAATACTGAAGAAACCTCAAAATATCAGCTAGAAAGTTAGACCTTGATCAAACACAGATGGCAAAATTTGTAACAAAATTGCTTAATGAGACCAAAGTGAAAGTATTCTAGTGGCCATCACAAAGCTCTGCCCTGAAGTGCATGGAAAATTTGTGAACTGAATTGAAAGGCAAGCTCACAAACCTTGTTAAGTTACATGAGTTCTGTCAGGAAATAACAAAATCTCCCAGCAAAAGCTTATGCAAAGCCTATGAAGGCAATGTCACATGTTTGAAATTAAACAATTTGAAAACAATGACATAAAATAGCAACCTTTTGGGGCCCCCCACTACAAATCTGGTATTGTATAATAAAAACAGAATTTAATGTTTCTTATTTATTATTATTGAAATACCAGAATTATTCTACTTGAATTAACACATACGTTGCATGGTAAGACAAAATGGGAATGTTTATAGCCTAAGTGTATGTAAACATTAACTGTAGTACAAATTATATTAACGTAATGAGTCCAAACAATAGAGATAGATAAAGTGGGCAAATGTGCGAATAAACCTCTCTAAATCACTTCCCTGTGGCATGCAAAGGTCTAGGCAAGTGCTATAAGTATTCTCTGCTTTAAGCATTAAAAGTGCATTAAACATCGATAACACTGTTGTTTTACCTGTGAAAGACATTTTAAGTGAATGCTGAGGTCTCAAGCACTGGTGCTAATTGCTTACATTGTGAGTTTGTTGATCTAAATAGTGTTTCTGTCTGGAGTTTTAGGGAGAAGGTCACCATCTAACTTTGTGTAATGGGCCACAGAAAGAGAGACAGTATGAGAGAACTAACTCTAATCTAGGTAATTCATTTCACCCCTTTTATCTATTAGCCAAATAACCTTTTCACGCCATGAAGTCCTGATTAATAGTTCGAAATGGGCCATGCGTTAGAGAATTTGCCACAGCCAAGTGCCAAGGTAATGGACTCAGCATGGGATCAGGCAGTAAGGAACCACTAAGTGCCCTCCAATTTATACACTTGTGTCAGTGTATGTGTATGGGTGTGTTTGCATGTTTTATATAGACTATAAAACCACTCATAGGGTAATATTTATCACACTTTAAAACATTGGCTGCTTGCTTCTATGTCAGCATACAATTTTAAATGTCATTTGTGTTACACCATCAGTGAGCAAGTCTTTGAGACACTTTTTTTGTGCATGTTTTCAAATTAAAGATGAAAATTTCACACAAATTAGATCTTTGGGTCTGGTTAGGTCAGGCTTTTTCTTCAACATTACATATATGTAGTTTAACAGGTGTTATAGTTCATTGGAAGACATAAGAAGGTGTTTTTAGTGTAAATGAGCTCACTTGATACTATGATTGCCACTATGTAAGATTTCTTACTTGTGAAAAACCTTTTAACAGATCGATGCTGTTAGAATGAGTGGTGGATTATTTGAAAGCTACTTTTCATCTCATTATGTGTCATTTTTACTTTTTGATGAAATAAAAAATTTAAACATTTTGTCAGATCAGAGCAGTTTTTGATATTGGAAACCATTTTCTTTTCAATTGGCTCCATCACACACACCAGAATTTCTTTCCAGAAACATAACACTATTCCAGGAGTACACTTTTAGGGGAAAGCAAACCAATGGACATTATGAATATTTTAATGAATATTGTTATATATAAACAATTATTGACACCTTTCTGTCGCTGACACCTTCCCATTGCTGAAATTGTGATTGTTGTCATAAGCTACTTCTCAAATTAAAAACTTTCACACTCAAAATATTCACTAATTTTAGAAAAAAGTCAAACATTAACTGCATTATGAAAACAGTGGGAGATTATAGTATGCAATTTAAGATGTAGTGCAAGTTTGTGCCATTGAGGCAAATGCTCAGGGCAATTTGACAAAAGTTTCTTTAGATTTGTAAATCGAGTGACCCCTAGTTTGTGAAACCCTGCTCTAACCTGATTCTATTCTTACTTATTCATACACTGTCCCTAATAAGGATGCTATAAATGTTTAGGTGTGTTCACTGACAGTGTTAGACAGTTTGTTCCAGTCTTAGCTGAGCTTGATAACACTTGACTTCTGTATTAACATGTGACTACTCCACTAAACACTGCATTTACCAATCCTATTCCAGGCCCATTACCTTAGCACTTAGCTGTGGCAAATTCTGGAGCACACGGCCCATTTCAAACCATTAATCAAGGCTTCATGGCATGAAAGCTATTTGCCTAATAGTTATAAGGGGTGAAATGAATTACCTAAACTGCAGATACGAGAGTTTGCCTTTCTAGCTTTCTTTTGTTCAAAATGTTCTCAATCAGTGCATCAGCTCTATAAGTCAGTGTTTTTTTTGGTTTAAAAAAATATACATACATATATACCTGTATATGTATGTATATGTATACATACATATACAGGTAGTCCTCTACTTACGATGGAGAGACGTTTTGACGACCCCATTGTAACATTGTAATTCAGAAATATTATAAGTCGAAGATGGTACTATGACTGTGAGAGTCTTTCATTCTGATTTATAATTTCTATTTTCTGCTCTAAACTGATGGCTTTCCTCTTTTCTTTTTCACTACCAGCAGGAGACCTCCTTGGGCACGTGGAAGACATGCTTCTATCACGAAAATTGTTGTTTCAAACTGTTTAAAACAGAATAAAATACACACTGAGACAACTTTACTCCGTCGACCGCTAGTAACAGTGGGGCATCTCACAGGGAGAGAGATACGCTCATCCCAGCTGCATGTCCAACGTAACGTACAATTTTGTCATATCACTATCGTCATTGTAATAAAAATCTAAATAAAAAAACCATCGTAACTTGGGGAACATCTGTGTGTGTGTGTATATATATATATATATATATATATATATATATATATATATATATATATATATATATATATATATATATATATATATAGATTCCCGGAACTCACAGGGGTTACGTTCTAAGACCCCCCCACGAGTTCCGAAAATCTGCTAATTTTGGATGCACCCCCGCACCCCCTATGGCACCTTAGTGAATTCATCTAGACATTTTTTCATCTTTTTTCATCTTTGTTAGTGATAACATAGTTATTTCGAAGGTTCAATGAAAATTTGATCCCGCTGTGGAATTTTGAGATAATCCGAGTTCTGAACCGCGAATTGACTGTACACACATAACATACTGTAAATATTAGCCTTCTCTTTTTGCACTCTCCATCATTTTGCACATACAGTATGTTTATAACCTTTTCATACACACTGTATGCAATATCTTCTTCATTATACCCATTGTATATAATCCCCTATCTGTGTACTGTTTATTTATATGCTTATTAATAGTTAATTTATCTGTCATTATAAATGTATTTTATTATATAATCTATTTTCTAATAGGCTTACCAACCTGTGCATGTGTAAATATTTTACAATGCTGCCAATGTGCTTCTGGTTAAATGCCAACTGTATTTTGTTGCCTTGTACCATAACATGTGCAATGACAATAAGTTTGGTTCTAATCTAATAACATTATGACCTCCTGCCTAATATTGTGTTGGTCCCCTTTTGCTGCTAAAAGAGTTCTAACCTGTCAAGCATAACCACTTTATCTTCTTCAGCAATTTAAGCTACAGTTGCTCGTTCTTTAGATCGGACCACACGAGCCAGCCTTCGTATCCCACGTGCATCAATGAGCCTCGTCACCCATGAATCTGTCACCGGTTTACCATTGTTCCTTACTTGGACCACTTTTGATAGATACTGACCCCTGCAAACCAGGAAACCACACAAGAGCTGCAGTTGTGGAGATGCTCTGACCCAGACTTCTAGACATCACAATTTAGCCCTCGTTAAACTCAGAAAAATCATTACGCTTTCTGCTTCTAACACGTCAACTTTAAGGACAAAATGTTCTATTGCTGTCAAATATATCCCACCCACAGGTGCCATGACGAAGAGATAATCATTGTTATTTACTTCACGACTCTTAATGTAATAATGTCATAATTTTAAGCTTGAGTGGTGTAATTAGGAGGCCAAGCACCAAAAGTTGTGTAGGCACCCTATTGTAAGTTTACCTTCATTTTCTTCCCTGCTTCTTCTTCTTTTTTTCTTCTTTTCTGACTAAATTATCTATATCAGTTCATAGTACTGTCTAGTAAAAATAATAGCCAAAATCTCTTTTTCTATACAGACAATTCCACCAATGTGTGCAGTCAAAACTTACACACCATGAGTGAAACTACAAATCCCTTTAATTAATTAGGCAGCAATTGTAGCAACAAATGTGTGCCTCTCCGAGTCTACCTCCCCCTTCCCAAAGTAATATAATAAAAAATAAAAAATAAATAAATAAAAAAAAATTAATAATAATAATAATAGTATTACGTTAAAAACAAGAGGTTTTGTTCATAAGGAAAAGCCTGTATACTTTCCCGACTATCATATCTTGCACCGTCATTTGAACATATTCACCTTCAGGCAAATCTTGTATCTGCTTTGTGTGTGTGTGTGTGTATATGTGTTGAAATAGGGAAATATTTAGGTTCTGCCACTTGTTATTATGTCCTGCTGTTTATTTAGACAGAATGAGACAGAGAGGGCTCAGTGATTTGCTCTGTTTTTATTGATTTCCTTTAGAGTGCCTAAGATCTGGGAGCGGCCTGTAGAGAGTGTGTGTGTGTGTGTGTGTGTGTGTGTGTGTGTGTGTGTGTGTGTGTGCTTCAATCATACTGAACAGTACTGTGACTAGAATTTTTAATTCAATATGGTGGAAAAATATACTATGTACATATACAAACTCTAAAATATTAACCTAAAGTGCAATCACTTCTTCATTGTAAATGCACTGTAATTTCCTCACTTTAAACTGCTCTTGTACTGCCCAGGTGTGTACTCATGTTTATATTGTGTCCTCTAGGCTTTATGGCATCATGATTATGCTGGGAGTTTGCTTATAGAGTGGAAGGTAATTATCAAGTCACAGCTGCAACCTTGATTGATTGTGAAGAGTAATTTCTCCTAGTGTGACACACACACACACACACACACACACACACACACACACACACACACACACACAAACAAACACACAGAGAGCTGCCAATGCTATTGATACCCAATTTTGATTCAGACTACAGACAAATTGGCAGGTTTAGCAAGTGATATTAAGCTGTCTCTCTCACCCTCACTATCCTCCCCCCCGCTCCCCCACCAACAAACACACACCCCACACACGTATGAAAACACATTAATACAATGAATGCTGTATGTCAAACTGTAAAGCAAGGATAGCTGAACACTACTCTTAGAGATCAGAGAAGATCAATATATTGTTAAGTGGGAGAAAGGTGGAAAAAGAAAGACTGGAAGCGGGGTTTTTGTTTTTCAGGGCTAGTATACAAAATTATTCTGTGGTAGCTAAAATCATGTTAAAGAAAACTAGATTTCATTTGAATCTTAGCAATATGGTAAACATGCACTATAGTAGAAATCCACCAGTTTTAGTCCAACATTAACGCTAATATAATGCTAACATTATTGGTATGAGGTGGAGATTTTGCTGAAACCTAGCAACCTCTGGCAATTTTGACCACAGCTCTATGCTCCACAGGATGAACAAACCATACTATATACACAAATGGATCATAATTTGTTAGGTCTGGAAATTAGATCTATGTTATTTCTTTGTTTATTTCTGTATTTATTTACTCTAAGGCAGTGCTCATTATGCTTTGTAATGTGATTGAGTTTGTTAAGCTTCGAAACCAAGTGTCCTGGCAAAAATTTTAACATTGTTGTCTAGCCTTGCAGTCTTTGATTGTCTCTGTGGGCTTCGCTCTAAAGTAATCCAACTACAAAAATAAATTGTGTTTATCTTTCTTAAGAATGAATGGTATAATTTGGTATTTGTGTCAATTGCCGAATAGGCATGTAAATCTCGTGATCATGAGTAGGAATGAGGTTGCGTAAAAGCTACACTGCAGCAATGAGTGGTGACAAATGGAATCGAATGCTAAGTGTTTATCATCCTGATTGAAGCTTGACTAGCGAGCCTAGTGAAATAAAACGGACTGCCACAGACCTCCATACAGACTTTTATAGCACTGATGTGTGTAATTTATCATGCAGGGAGGAGCTAGTGATTGGCCTGCCTAAACTGAGCACAAATCAAATCAGTGGAGTCTCGATATTAAATCCCAGAAACTTACTACAGCAGCTCTCATTTCATCAGCTTGAGATGATGGGTTGCCAGAACTTTATAAATGTTTTAGGGGAATGCTTAGAATTACAGATAACAGAATTCACCAGAGGATCAGAGGAAGCATTGAGAATTAAGATATGTATAATTTGCTTTGTAAGGCAGATTGTGTGTTTTTTGCAGGACAGTAAAATTCCAAGACAGGGAATAAAAAAAATCAAGGTGCACAGGTTTAAAATGTCAGAGGTAATAAATAATAAATGATAGACACAATATGGACAAAAGAATTTTTTAGCAACAAATTTGGAGGCACACAATTATATAGGATGTTTTGAATGCGGTAGCATTAAACAGCTTTGGCATATTAGTACAATCAAAGAACTAGCAGCCACACTACTACTGTTATGTACACCCTGCTATTTTGCAGTTCTCCCACTTAGAAATCATGGGGGGATCTGAAATTGTCATCGTAGGTGCATGTCTACTGTGAGAGACATAATCTAAAAAAAAAAAATCCAGAAATCACAATGCATGATTTTTAAACTATTCATTTGTATGATACAGCTGCAAATAAGTATTTGAACAACTGTCTATCAGCTAGAATTCTGACCCTCAAAGACCTGTTAGTCTGCCTTTAAAATGTCCACCTCTACTACATTTATTATCCTAAATTAGATGCACCTGTTTGAGGTCGTTAGGTGCATAAAGACACCTGTCCACCCCATACAATCAGTAAGAATCCAACTACTAACATGGCCAAGACCAAAGAGCTGTCCAAAGACACTAGAGACAAAATTGTACACCTCCACAAGGCTGGAAAGGGCTACAGGGAAATTGCCAAGTAGCTTGGTGAAAAAAGGTCCACTGCTGGAGCAATCATTAGAAAATGGAAGAAGCTGAACATGACTGTCAATCTCCCTCGGGCTGGGGCTCCATGCAAGATCTCACCTCGTGGGGTCTCAGTGATCCTAAGGAAGGTGAGAAATCAACCCAGAACTACACGGGAGGAGCTGGTCAATGACCTGAAAAGAGCTGAGACCACCGTTTCCAAGGTTATTGTTGGTAATACACTAAGACGTCATGGTTTGAAATCATGCATGGCACGGAAGGTTCCCCTGCTTAAATCAGCACATGTCCAGGCACGTCTTAAGTTTGCCAATGACCATTTGGATGATCCAGAGGAGTCATGGGAGAAATTCATGTGGTCAGATGAGACCAAAATAGAACTTTTGGGTCATAATTCCACTAAACGTGTGGAGGAAGAACAATGATGAATACCATCCCAAGAACACCATCCATACTGTGAAGCATGGGGGTGGTAGCATCATGCTTTGGGGGTGTTTTTCTGCACATGGGACAGGGCGACTGCACTGTATTAAGGAAAGGATGACCGGGGCCATGTACTGCGAGATTTTGGGGAACAACTTCCTTCCCTCAGTTAGAGCATTGAAGATGGGTCGAGGCTGGGTTTTCCAACATGACAATGACCCGAAGCACACAGCCAGGATAACCAAGGAGTGGCTCTGTAAGAAGCATATCAAGGTTCTGGTGTAAACTAGCCAGTCTCCAGACCTAAACCCAATAGAGAATCTTTGGATGGAGCTCAAACTCTGTGTTTCTCAGCGACAGGCCAGAAACCTGACTGATCTAGAGAAGATCTGTGTGGAGGAGTGGGCCAAAATCCCTCCTGCAGTGTGTGCAAACCTGGTGAAAAACTACAGGAAACGTTTGACCTCTGTAATTGCAAACAAAGGCTACTGTACCAAATATTAACATTGACTTTCTCAGGTGTTCAAATACTTATTTGCAGCTGTATCACACAAATAAATAGTTAAAAAATCATACATTGTGATTTCTGGATTTTTTTTTTTTATTATGTCTCTCACAGTGGACATGCACCTACAATGACAATTTCAGACCCCTCCATGAACTTGCAAAATAGCAGGGTGTTCAAATACTTATTTTCCTCACTGTAAATGAGATAATTGTAAGTTGCTCTTAATTGCCATAAATAAATCTTTGCCTATTTTAATCCCTGTGGGAAGTTAAACATTAAGAGCTCCGCATACTGTATTTTTATCTATATAGTGTGTAATTTCAGCAAAACACAAATCAAATATTAAATCTACAACCAGCTGATGTACACTGGTTGTATTTTGAACAATGAAGAAAAATATAAGACTAACACATTGGATAAACCCTCATTTCTGATTATACTATGATTTATAATGGGCATGACATTGACGAATGGTTCAGTAAAATACCACTTTTTTCCAGTTATTAGTCTTAACTTTCAGTTTTAGAAGATCATATTTTTCTTTGCTTATTTTATGTTCTGCATAGTGGGTTAGAAAATGGTGGATTTAAGTTTAAATGTATTTGGCTATGTATTTTAAAAGCAGGGTGACCAGTGGTGCAGCAGGTCTCACTGACACCTCACAGCTACAGGGTCCACAGATAGATTTTGAGCTCAGGTTACTGGAGTTTTGCATGTCCTCTAACCCTGCATTGCCTTTGTCTGGGCTCTAATGCTGGTAGCTAGAATGGCTCCTTTAAATTGCCCCTAGGCATGATTGAGTGTTTGAAGCTGTGTCCCTACCCCATGCCAAGGGTTTGTGAGATATGCTCTGAATCTACAGTGGCCATGACCAGAATAATGAGGTCTCTGTAAACAGATAAATGTATGGAATTTAATAATAAAATAGATTCTAATATAAAACAAATGTAGAAAATCTGGTTAAATCGCCTGCTCTCCTCTCTGTGTTCATGGCAAATGTTGTGGGCTTGTGAGGAACACAGAGGTAATTTATCAGGTTGATTGAGGTACAGTGTGTCATGGGATTGTGGCTCAAGACTAAAAGCAGATAAAAAGCCATTTCATTCCCCACCACAGAGGAGATTTACTGCTCCTTCATCCAACTGCCCACAACAACATTTAGCTGTAGCATAGCAACCATCTGAGCAAAAGAGGCTGACAAACTCAGTGTGTTTTTTACACTCTCAGAATGAAGGACAATTACTGTCCATCCATGGAGTATATATATATATATATATATATATATATATATATATATATATATATATATATATATTTTTTTTTTTTACAGGTTTTAGATTAAATTTAATGGACATTTCTGACATAAAACTAGAATTTCATCCATTACTTGTCACGTAGTATTCTGTTGCTTCAGAGCTCTTGTAAAAACATTATAACAGTATAATAATTCTTATGAGAAAGCTAAAAACTGTTGTGTTGTGCTGTTGAGTATTATCCTTACTTCCACTTCTATAGAACTCTGATCAGGCTACAAGCAATTAGGAAGAATAACTGGTCAAATTAGTTTTTATCTTTGCAATGCCTAATCTCAATAGTAGCTAACTATCTTTACTTAAGTTGGCATGCTAACTAAGAAATTAACAGGTGTCACTTGCTAGTTAGCTATTATGCCTATGATAATGCTTTACCAAACCTAGCTCACCCATTTAAAAAGAACAAACTCTTCAAAAATTGAACTACCTTGCTACTGGTTGGTGGCTAGATTATGTACTTTTTAGCAGCTGTCTATAAGATGAGATGCTTATAATATTGCGTATAGCATCGGTTTAGCAGCACCTCTGCTTTCTTGACTTGAAGAGGTGCATTTTCTCTCCGGTATCACCTCATTAACTGTCCGTGTGGAAACATAACAAAGACTCTTAATGATGTCCACACATCTCTGCACTGATATAGCTTTTATATTTAATCACTGTACATATGCTTACATATATATCACATTCTGTAAATATGATACATGTTTATCTGCACTATTTGCACGATTGCTACTTTTTGCACTTCTGGTAGATGCCAAACTGCATTTCGTTGCTGTGTACCTGTACAATGCAATGACTAAATAAAATCAATCAATCAATCAATCAACCTATCTATCTATCTATCTATCTATCTATCTATCTATCTATCTATCTATCTATCTATCTATCTATCTATCTATCTATCTATCTATCTATCTATCTATCTATCTATCTATCTATCTATCTAATTAATATGATGTGAGGTCCAGTTAACAGCTAAAACAGGTAGAAATAATAACTACTTTTGACTTAAGTACATGTCAGAGCCAAGACTTCTTTACTTTCATTTGAGTAAAAAAGTTTAATCAGTACTTCAACTTTTACCCGAATATTTTAAAACATGAGTATCTGTACTTCTACTAAAGTAAAGGATGTGTGTACTTTTTCCACCTCTGGCTAAGTAGAAGCATGCATATACTCCGAAACACAGGTAGTCCAGGGATGATCAACAGAATGAATTGTAAATCAGACGGTGAATGAGTGAGAACGGGGGCCTTATAAAGGAAGGGTGTAGATTGGAGACAGGTAAAGGTGATTAGAATGAAAGCGAGGCACTGTGAGTGTGCTGAGTGTAGAGGAGAGGCGTGGCTGGTGGTTCCCTGACAGCTACCTAGGATACAACAATAGTTTGATTATTGTTTTTGAAGCAAATTTTACAGTCTCAGTTAAAGTTTGTCACAGATTTATGTGAGTCACAGACTCATGTATCTTAAATATAAATGATTGCGCATGTGGAGGAGTTAATCTACCTAGGGTCAACAGTGCAAAGTAATGGAGAGTGTGTTAGAAAAGTGAAGAAAAGAGTGTAGGTAGGGTGGAGTGGGTGGAGAGGAGTGGTATCAGTGATTTTAAATAGAAAGGTATCTGCAAAAGTGAAAGGGAAAGTTTATAGGACTGTGGTGAGACCTGCTATGTTATATGGTTTAGAGACAGTGGCATTAAATAAAAGACAAGAGGTGGAGCTGGAGGTAGCAGAGCTGAAGATGTTGAGGTTTTCATTGGGAGTAAAGAGGATAGACAGGATTAGAAATTATTTTATTAAAGGGACAGTGCATGTAGGATGTTTTGAAGACAAGGAGGGGGAGGCGAGATTAGGATGGTTTGGACATATACAGAGGGGGGACATGGGGTATATTGTTAGAAGAATGCTGAGGATGGAACCACCAGGATAGAGGAAAAGAGGAAGGCCAAGGAGGAGGTTTATGGATGTGGTGAGGGAAGACATTCAGGTAGTTGGTTTGAAAGTGGCACAGGGGATACGGAGACGGATGATGGTGACCCCTAATGGGAGGAGCCAAAAGAAGAAGAAAAAGAAGGAAAAAGAAGAAAATAAAGATCCCATATACAGAATAATGGGACATCTTTTTAAAGTATTCACAGGATAAAAATGAATTTAACAAAAGAATAATAATAATAATAATAATAATAATAATAATAAACAAGGCAACCATATCAATTGGAACAAACACAAGGACAAGGCAGATTATCCACTGTCCCTAATAAAACTGGTGTATTGGTGTATAATGGTTCCCTAAGGCTTAAGCTCCCCATGGCAGCAGTTGAGAAGGTGAGCATGTGGCTTTGATTAAATGGGCTTCAGCTAGCACCGCAGCAGTAATGCTGATTAGCCATTGAACCACAGCTTGATTCCTCTATTGTTTGCTGATAAGGAGCATTAAGTGCACGTCGTTGCGGACTGGGAATGACAGGCTCTGGCTCTTTGTGATGGAGGCGCACTTCATCTCCCCGATTGCCAATTCTTTTCAAGCAAGCATGGCAGCTCATCAAAGTAGAGGGCCTCTAAACTCTATACTCACTACACCACTGGTTATAACTCTCTACCCAGCAAAGCTTTTTTATCACTCTAGTTTTCTTATTCGCTGCATGTCTGCTGTTGATATTATCAAATACTGGGTGTTTGCTCATCTTCTGACACCAATGCTTTATTAAAACGAAAAAATGGCAGATCGGAGCTATACTGTATTATTTAAAACAAAAGAAGACATTGCGAAGAGAAAGTACAAAGACTGTGTTGAAAGGGAAGTGATGGAAACAATGGATGATGGAAATGTTCTGTTGTGTAACTGTGTAACATCTGGTAAAATTCTCTATTTTGAATAGGCTTTTAAAACCAGCTTTAACCGGATTTTCTTAAAGTCAGTTGATTTTTTTGTTTTAGATTTAGCTTTGAGAAATTTTTGGCTCATTTAAATGTTTATGGACAAATAACCATTTTTTTTTAAGTAGTGGCTTCATTATTTCAATAATATAATCAATTGTTCCATCATTTCATTATTCATTGGAATTAATAGAAGGGATTGTAGCTTGTAGTGTAGCTTAGCTACTTTATTAGTAGTTTTGCTAACTGGATTTTTCCAGTTGCTGATTAATCATCATAAACACGGTGTGGTTATTTAGGATGGAAACAAAAACCACAATCTCCCACCATCAGTTTTCATTTGTCTTTACCACCACACAACTACCTGCAAATAGTCAAGAAATTATCATTTTTGTATAAAACATGGGACATTTTTGGCTGGTTAGAATTATATAGCTAAGGATAATCAAAGAAATTGGTGACTATGGGTAAAAAGTTATCTCCTGGCAAAGAGAATACAATGAATTTAGTTTCTGTTAGATATGTGTTCAGTAACAACAAATTCAATCCTTTAGTACTACATGAATATTGCTGATATGTCAAACATCCACGCACAATATCAACCCGCCAAAAGAAAGGAATAAAGCCAGACATATATTTGTTAATACAATTGACAAAGTTTTAGGAATCTGAAATGATGATTCACCTTAATGACTTGAATGAATGGTATTGGATTAACATGTTAGAATTATTATGTAAAAGTGCTGCACTGCATAACAGAAAAATGAGTTAGGATTTTTGTCCAATGTGTCTCTAAAGCTGATAGGGTTATAATGTTCAAATACACTATAGGGCCAAACCTTGCCCACCTGAGCATTACATATATATAAGCACACTGTTGTATAGAAAGTGTTTGTTTGATGTATTTTTAAGTTTCCCTGACTGGAACTAAGAGGCTCAATCCTGTTCCCATGAACACAGAGTGAGGTTTATTAAGACACATTTAGGGTTAAAGAACTCAAGTGTCCTGCAGAGAGCCATAAGCCCAATCCAACTAAACAACTTTAGGTTAAACAGAGACTCTGACTGAATAATCACAAATCCCCACAAAAACTAAATTTTCAAGACCAGTGTTGTGCTCGTTACTAAAAAATAGTTACTAGTTACAGTTACTTCATTCAAAAAGTAACTCCGTTCAGACCAGCACAAACTGAATATATCACAAGGATTTCTGAAATAAATAACAAAACAAGCTGAATAATATATTCACAATCAAAAACTAAAGTGGCTTCTGCTGTTGTGTTGAGCTCTTAAAAATGTTCCTTTCAAAGCTAAAGTATGAAAACTATCAACAATGTAGAACACCGGGTTAGCTTCTAGCTACTAGCTCCTCAGGCATGGAGGTCCTGGAGAAGCTTCGACAGATTGGAGTTGCTGTTTATCGCAGTAGATACGAGCTTCGAACCAGAAAGACACAGCTTACATTTGACTTAAAAGTTTTTGCCTTTATGCTCAACTAAAGTGAAATAATGAGCATATTTCCACTTTGAGAAACTCGTCTTGCTCTCGCCTCGACTCGCCATTACTGCCGCACAGACCTGAATAAACGGAGACGCGCCCACAGTGCGTCTTCTTTGTGTTTACAGAGGTTCATTCACCAATCCTACAATGCGTTTTCTTCGTGTTTACAGTGGTTCATCCACCAATCCTACAATGCGTCGCTGCTGTAAGCAGGTTAGGCTGTAGTCTACACTTCAGCCGAAATTAATTCATTTAAAAAAGTAACGGGTAACGCACTATACAGTAACGGTAACGGTAATGAAGTTACTTTATTTTTAAAAGTAACGCGTTACAGTATTAGTTACTGTCAAAAGTAACGCGTTACTGCCCAACACTGCTCAAGACTAAGAGCTGGGAACATCAATAGAGAAAGAAGTGCAGACATGCATTTTCTATCTTGTTGATAACGCTGTCCCGCTCTCCCTCCTGTCCCATCTGTCTCTTTTTGCTAAGGAGAAAGGTGGCAAGGGGGCAACCCAGAGGAAGTTGTCAGGTTTGTGCATATGTTTGATCCGGAGCTGTTGACAGCACTGAGTGACAGAAACTGCACAGCTATGCCGCACAACTCTCATAACATCAATTATTCAATCAGTGACAAGCACACACAAGAGCTTGTTCTCTGTACCTCTCTCGCTTTCTTCCTTTATCTCTCACTCTGTCTCTTTCTATTTCACCCAGCATGCCACTGCCATCTTAATATTCTAGTTGGAAACGCCACATTATTCTGTTTTAATCATTAAAAAAGACCTTTAGTATAAGCTGATCACATGTTCATATGCATACTTTTCATGTGTTTAAAACCTAAAAAAACATAAAATGTTAAAAAAAAATGTAAGGAACACCTGAGAAAGAGAAAGAAATAATGGCCCGTAGCTGCAGGGATTGCTTGGGGCAAATTCTGTTTTCAATGCAAGAGATGTTAAACATTCCAGCTTGTGATACTAGCATACAGATACCTATAGAAACTCATATGCAGTGCTAAGGAGACTTATGTCCTCAATGAATAGGACCAGAATGAACCCTGCTAATTACCAAATATGCTAGCTTTAAACTTCTAAGATTTCCTGGTTTAGCAGGCCTGTGAGAAAACTGCATATGTGGCCTGAAGACATAAGACACTGCCTGCAACAAGGCCAGTGGGGAAGACTTGCCTTGAAAAAAATAAAAAAAGAGATGGAATATGAATAGGAATTCTCTGGTAATGGAGCACCATCCTTCCAAAAGATCTTCATCTGATGTAATCATGATGCCAGTGGAGAGCTAAACTACTCTTAAAAGGTAGCAATCTACACCATGGTCCACTAAGAAAAATGAACTGCTTTTAATCTACTTTGTCTGAGAAAAAGGGGCTGTGATATTTTCATTTTATTGTGCAGCTCCTTCATTTTTTATCTGCAACTGGCTATGTAAGAGAGTCAGCAAACACTTGGGAGGAAAAGTACTCTGGCCTGATGAGTCCAAAATGAAACCTTTTCAGCTACAAAGCGGAATACTGCTCATCAGCCTGAGAACAAAAGAGAAGAGCATTTGCAGACTGATTGAGGTATAACTGTAATACTTTTCATCAGTAGGTGGTGAGAAACTAGTCAGGGTTAGGGGGGAAATAGATGGTGCCATATTACAGGCCAATTTTAACAGAAAACCTGTTTTAATCTTGCAGAGTATTGGGTAGAGTTTCAACTAGCAGCATCACTCACAATTTCCAGACAGTGGCTGGCCATTGGGGCCAGCAAGGCCTTTTCTGCTGGCCTAAACACTACCAGAATAACTGACTTACATCTTAATATATATATTTTTTATTAATATTTAAACAATTATTCCCAATAGTCTATTCTCTACATGCATATGTTAGAGTTTCTATCCAATCATATTTCAGCCATCATGTGTTGCAAGGGTCAAAGAAATCTGCCTTGAGACCTTCAGAATCAAGTGCTGGTGCCTGTAGCTTCACCTACTGTACATAACAATGAAACTGATGCTTTAACCAGTAAAAGTGGAGACTTTTTGTTTTGTGTTCATTGAGTTTCTTGCATTAGTAATGAAATTCTCGCTGCATGAGTTACCTGTCTGTTTTGCAGAGCTGTTTTATACAGAGTTCCTGTGTAATATTTATGGTTTCTACAGTTGTGATATTATAATTATGGTATTAAGATTTGGATTGATTCAGCTAAGACACCACTGAAGGCCTAGGTGTAAAATGCATGGCTCGTAAAAGCTACATTGCAGCGGTTACAAAACCAAGAACCTGAATGTTTTAGAATACAAATTTGTCTCCAGACCTCAATCTGTGGCAATGATGAAGATGCTGTCCACCAATAATTCTATACAATCTGACAAAGTAGGAGCAATATGTCTGAGACAAAAATGAGTTTGTCAAATTAGAAAAGAAAACCATAGAAACGTCTCTAGGTTATGTATGTAACCTTATTTCCCAGAGGGAACAACATGCTGTGTCGCAACGATATGGGAACGCCTCGCATTGTCCACGCTCTGAACCACGTGTGAAATCTGGCCAATAGGCAACCAGGAGCTACAAAATGGCTGCACGGTGGTAGCGACATTAGCTTCTGCAAAAGGAGAAGGTAAGCACCTCAGGGATGCAGGGATACATACATAACCTAGAGACGTTCCCCATTCGGGAACTCGAGCTGCGTCGCAACGCTTTGGAAACGAGTGTCCAAATCACACAACACTGACCAGACACACTAGTGTGTGAGAGCCTCACAACCAGCACGTAGGACAGAGGAGCCTGGAGTGGCTCTAAAGTTGAGGTCATAAAACCTGACAAAGGTCAGCGGGGTGGACCAGCCCGCAGTGTTGCAGATGTTCTGGAGTGAGACTCCAGCGGACCAGGCCGTAGAGGCCGCCACACTCCGAGTGGAGTGAACCTTGACCCCGAGCAGAGCGGGGAGACTGTTAAATGCCTGGAAAATAACATGTCATGGGACGACCAAGGGTACCTTGGAAACATACACTGATTTAGGGTAGAGGAAGGCACTGGCCATGCCTGGAATAAATTCCAGGAAAGAGGGGACCACAGAGAGGGCCTGTAGATCCCTTACTCTCTTGAAAGAGGAAATGGCCAAGAGGAACAGTCTTGACTGTAAGGAACCTCAAAGGCACCTCGGTCAATGGCACAAAGTGAGGCTCCGACAAGCCATCCGAGACAATGGCCAAGTACCACGCAGGCTCTTTAGGCCTCAGCTAGTATGCGGCGGAAATATGTCACCAATGAGTTCTTAGCCAGCAACTGCCCCATGAGGGGGGCATGACAGTCTGCATATCAACCATATTACAAAAACAGCCTTCTTCCACCTTAGAAATATTGCTAAGCTAAGAAACATGCAGAGAAGCTCATCCATACATTCATGACCTTCAGATTGGACAGGTGGTTGTCTTGCATTATTAATAAACAAGCTAAATTTAGTCTAGACTGCAGCAGCCAGAGTTCTCACAAGGTCAAGAAAATATGATTTCATGAGTTGCTCAGTAGCTCCTGGTCCAATAATCATAAATGACTGTATAAAACTGTAGGAAGGACATTACTTATAATCTTACATTCCAGTGCTCATGTTAGTTCTCACTCTCCAGTGTTCTATATTGTCTAAAGACTAAAATACACATAGTTCACCTTAACTGTTAAATTCTGTAAAAGCTGCTTTGAGACAATGTCCGTTGTGAAAAGTGCTATAGAAATAAACTTGACTTGACTTAATATCTTCTAAGAGGAATCTCTTAGGGAGGGTGTTCGAGAAGGGCTACTAGTTTCACAACCCATATCCTGCCTGGCCACCGTTGGGCCACCAAAATGAAAAAAGAACCAATGAACTCTCTCCAAAACTCCTGGGAGCAGTGCGACAGGGGGAAATCTGTGCTCTGTAAAATCTTTCCCAGATTTGCTCCACCACATCCAGGTGAAGTTGATAATCCCCGGGCCTCTGCCATTGTCTCAAGGGGGCATCTGCTCCCTTGTTTAAGTGGCCTGGGATATACGCTGCTATCAAGGCGAGCAGCTTCTTCTGGGCCCACAGGAGGATCTCACGTGCCACTTTGTACAGGAGGCCAGTTCGCAGACCCCCCTGGTGATTGATGCAGGAAACCACCGAAGTTTTTACCAGGAACTCCCAGCACGGGGCCATGATACAGGTTCCCAGGATCTCTCCACACATCTAAGGCATGTAGGGCTTACCGCATGGCCTTGATCATATGAAGTGGATTGCCCCTCTGAGAGAAACCTCAGGCCCTGAGCCACCACTGGAGGGATCTCATGTGTAGAAGGCCAAGTGGAACTACATTGGACGCTGCTGCCATTAGACCCATCAAACTTTGAAACTGCTTCACTGTGAGTGACTGGCCTTCTCTCACTCTTTTGAAGACCACAATGATGGATTCGACACGAGCAGGGGGCAACTGCGCCCGCACAAGGATCGAATCCCATACTACGCCTAAATAGATAGTTCTCTATGATGGAGAAAGCACACTCTTCTTGCCATTCAGCCTTATCCCCAGCTCCTTCGTGTGGGCAAGAACGACATCTCGAGTGGGACCAGTGCCACATCCACACACCAAGTTGCGGGGTGAGAGTGAAAGACCAAATGGCAGGACCCAGTATTGGTAAGCTTTGGCCCCGAAAGCAAACCTCAGGAAATTCCTGTGAGCTGGAAGGATAAATACATGAAAGTATGCATCCTTTAGATCTATCATGACAAACCAGTCCTCTGACATGATTTGGTACATGACCTGACTAAGAGGCAGCAACCTGAACCTGAGTCTCAAAAGTGAGTGGTTCAACTAATGTAGATCCAATATAGGAAGCAACCCTCAATCATTTTTGGGAACTATGATTTACCGGCTGTAGAACCCAGATTCTCTGTCTAATGGATTGACCACCTTCCTCAAGAGAGTATCTACTTCTTGTTCCATAACCAAAGTCTGCTTGGCACCCTCCTCAAAGAGTGCTGTGTGGGAGCGGAGAGCTCGCATTTACATGCAAGCGCAATCTGCGCAGTCGGCTCCCTCGAGAACTGACCTAACATGCTCCACTCTCAAATAAGCGACACATAGAGTGCTTTCTCTTTCCAGTCGCTTTAATTTCTTTTCCGGACAAACACACACAAAACGATTCCTGAACAAACAGAAGCTAGCGCCGGTTTCAATCCATGTGCTTTTTTAGCTTCCTGGTGGTGATGTCACCCCATCAGTAACGCTGCGCTTTGTTGACACAGCTCGAGTTCCTGAAGGGGAAATAGGGCTTCTTCTTTTAAAATGGTCCTGCGGCATTGCACATCATTGAAGACTATATGAATGGAGTGACATACCAAGAAACATTCATAAAGTTTGAAATCTCATTGGCCAACAAAAAAATCTTTTGGGTAAAAAAACAAGACAACGATCTTAAAAATGTATACATAAATATACATATGTAAATGTAACATAATTAACCTTGCATGGCTTAGATGTAAAATTTTATAGAGGTTTTAAATTGCCAGTCTATCAGAGTTCCCTTTGTAACCTTGGGAAATTGCCAAGAGTAATAATCCTGAAATGATCCACAATGCAGAATAAAAGCGAAATAGTTATATAAGCATATTGAAGCTGTAATTATAAAAACCAGCTTTACAATTAACATAATTTGATTTGATCATTATCAATAATTTTTTTTTAAACATAACTTTGTTTATTTTTATGACTACATACTTTTTTATTCTTATTTATTTAGTAAAGTTAAAAGTCATTCAGTGTACCTTTGAATATGGATGATTTTGTGCAATAAAAATAACAATTATAAGTGTTTGAATAATTATTTCCCCTTGACTGTATAGGCACTAGTCAGTAACTGTGTTTGTTCATCAAAACAGCCAGAAACCAAAATATGATTTAAAACAGGTAAGCGTAAAAATAATAATGAAATTCTATTAGAATAACATGATATAAACATGAATTAATTAAAAAACACAAAATCTATTTTAAAGTAAAGATACATTTTGAATTATATCTCAGCTACATACTTTTATTAAGATACAATCAGATATAAATCAGTAAGAGAAGGGTTCTTAAGCAGGAAGCATCCTGGCTAAAGAATTAAAGTGAAAAACATACATAGACAGCAACATCAGGTAGAACCATTCTGTGTAATTACTACATGTTGGAACTGTGCACTAAATACATTTTTCATACCTATTTACTTGTAACCACAAACTGGCCTGTTTGGTGAAATGTGTGGCTATTTCATTGTCATACCTCAAGGTTTTATGCCCGTAACAATGTCACACTGACACAAATGAAATACTTTAACCTTTTTTAATTAGGATGTGTTGAATAATAAGCATGCCAAAACCCAGCTGTTGTGTTTTATCTTATTTTTATGCATGAGCGGTCATTTCTTGTAGAATGGAGCTTTTATAAACCTACATTATTAAAATGCCATAAGCACTTTTTTGTGGACACCTGATCATCATATTCATTTGTGCTTTTTGGGTGGATGATGTTCCAATAGATTTTGGAGTGTGCTTGTTGGGAATTGTGCTCATTTATCCACAAGGGCTTTAGCAAAGTCAGGCACTGATATATGTTTAGGAGGCCTGGGGTGGAGTAAGTGTTCCAATTCATCCCAAAGGTTCAATAGGGTTGAGATTAGAGCTCTATAACAGGCCACAAGATCGCATTGGGCACAGGGTTATGATCATGCTGGGACAGGTCTCATAGTTCAAGTGTAGGGGAAATGCAGTGCTGCCACATTACATCCAAAGTCATTGTGTGGCTCCAGGTTTGAGGAAAAACTACATACAGTATGACTCTGAAAGTTAGGTGTCACAATGCCTTTGTCTATATAATGTATATATTGATGAACTATTAGTACTACATATGTACTGATTTAGAAAAAATAATAATTACTAAGCACATGGCTGGCTCACACTGAGAATAATTAAAAGAGGGAGGCATAAGAGTGAGACACAATTACTGTTTCTCTGCTGATTTCTTTTTTTCATTGCAACTCTGAACCCATGAACCAGACCCCAACAACCTCTGCTTTAACGAAAAACCCCATCCAGAGCAAGACTACAAACACTCTGTTTTGTTGTTTTGTTATTTTTTCTCTCTTCTTTTCTCTCTCTTTCTTTTTCCTGTTCCTAATCACTGTACCTAAAAGTTTTGGAAGTTAGGAAAAGAGAGTTTAACTCCTTTGTTTGTGATCTTTGGCACGGTAGTGTTGAGTTTGCCAGGTTGCTGTCTGAGTAAATTCTCTCCTGCGAAATAAAGTGTCTAGGTTATAGAGACTTTTATTTTTTTTTTTTGCTAGAATATTAATTAAAAATATATTATATATTTAATATTTATAATATTTTAATGTGTTTAAGAATTATATATAATCATAAATAACTTAATAATCAAAATAGTATAAAAATAATAAACAAGTAATATTTGTTTGTTTTGTTTTTGTGTGTGTCTATGTGTCTATTGTGCAAGAAGCATTGTGCATTGGACCAACACTGATGCATTTGTGTGTCAGAGCAGGTTTTCTTTTTTAATAGATTTGCATAAAATTATGGTTGTGTCCCCCTGGGCCAGTATTTCTCATGAAAAAAATAAGCAAACAGAGGCAGTGAGTAGGTGTAAACAGAAGTAAATGCACCCACAATGGCAGATGACAGATGTATGTATGTGTTTACAACATAAGATTGAACAGCAGGGATGTTGGAGTTAAAGACAGGTCAGTGTGTGTTATTCTGTGGGTTGAAATGGTGGGTGGTTGTGGGCATGTGTGTGAGACGACAAAGAAATTCTCACAATACATAAGAACAAATATGATCTCAAATTGAGACAAACTATGCAGAGATTACAGCATTATATAGCATGAAGTATATTGATGATCTACAATATATACACTGTAATGCATTTGTAAATGTCACCCATATACAGAGGTCTTTTTTCCCCCAAAATAATTAATTCAAGTGTAATTGAATGACCTAGTGTGTTTCCATCTGCTATCTGTTTTTCTATAACATAAAGATAGATATGCTAAAATGCTTTAATTTCTTTTTTTCCACACCAAGCTATACTCCATAACATCAAAGCAATTGTGTCATACATTGAGGAGAGAAGAGGAATCTGTCTGGCCACTGTGCCATTAAGCCTAGATCAGTGGAGTATTACAGTGATGGTTGACCTTCAACAAGTTCCTTCCTATCTCCACACATGTTCTCTGGAGGTCAATCAGAGTGACCATCTGGCTCCTGCTTGTCCTTCTCCCTTTAAGTGCTCCAGGTAGAGTCCAGTCAAAGTCTAGGAATATCTCGAAGATGATCCAGAGAAATGTGATACACCTGAGCTACAGTTCAAGTGTCACAACAATTTGTCTGAATTCTTCTTGAATTTTAATATGATAAGTAAACGCTTTCTACTGAATACATTTGCAGTTTCATCACAATGTGCTTTTTGTCATTATGGGGTACGGAGTGTAGACTGGGGTGAAAAAAAAGCAGGTTAAATGATTTTAGCATGAGGCTGCAACATAAAATGTGTGTGTGTGGGGGTGTGTGATTGATGATGGGAACATGTTTTTTTTCTTTACCATAGTGAGAAACACACCTGATAAAAACATGATGGCAGTTTTTGGATGCTATAACTGTACACAGTATATTCTATTAAATTTGTTATAAACAGAATTAGGTGATACATGTGTGTATGCCCTCACCATGACCATATGTTTATTTTAAATTTGCATCAGAATAAACTGATATATTTTACCTATTAATGTCTCACACACACACACACACACACACACACACACACACACACACACACACACACACACACACAGACACACACACACACACACACACACACACACACACATATATACATGTATTTGAAAACCACTCATTCCCCTGATCAATGAAATGTGTGGAAGCGAGAAATAGCTCAGATCCGTCTCCATCTCCTCCCCTGAGTGGCCATTGATCTTGACCAGACCACTAACTTTCCACAAAATGTGGAGGTGGATTTACAAATTGATCCAAACCAGCTCTAATTGGAGTTTTAATAAAAGTGTTGGCAGTGACAACTGCTGTTCTTCCACTGGATCATGAGACGTACTTCAAAGATCACAGAAATGCAACATGCACTTCAACCTTCATTATGCTCTCTCTCTCTCTCTCTCTCTCTCTCTCTCTCTCTCTCTCTCTCACACACACATACACAAAAACTGTGCCAGTGATACAACACTTTTAAATGAATCCAATTTCTCTCTGAGGCTTTTTTTATTATAATAATGCCAGACTGCTGTCTAATACCTATTAGAACCATGGTTGTAGTGCCGACATAAGAACTTTTTCGTGCAAACACAACCGAGCCTGACGAGGATTCTCAAAAATTAAGGCCTGTGCTCATATTAGCATAAAAATCATATGCAATCAAAACAAAAGTATGAGCCCCAGGCACACCACCACTCAGTGACATTACTCTTTCTTTTTGCCTTAGACCTTGAATTGTTCTAACCCTTGAGAAAGTGACTTCATTGTGTCTGTGACAGATTTATTATACAGTTTAAAATATGGCACAGAAAGTGTCCACACACACACACACACACACACACACACACACACACACACACACACACACACACACACACACACACACACACACACAGCATTAAATAAATCAATCTGCATTAGAAGGTCTCATTAATAGCACATATGTCCTCATTTATATTCACATATATATATATACTGTGTACACTATATTGCCAAATGTATTGGGTCACCTGGTCATAAGTGTGGTATGTGATTTTTGAGCATTGCATTACACATTTACTCCTAATGTGTTCTTATAGTTCCCTCCACTCTTCTGGGAATCTGTATCTTCTATTTGTCTATATTCTGGAGTGTGTTTATGGAGTGTGTTCATTAGCCACAAGGGAATTACGAAAGGCAGGTACTAATGGAGACCAGGGGTGCAGTCAGCTTTCCAATTCATCCCAAAGACGTTCAGTAGGGATGAGATCATAGCTCTATAGCAGACCACTTAGGATCTTTCTCTACAAAGCATGTAAACTAGATCTTCAAGGAGCTCACTTTGTGCACAGGGGCATTGCCATGCTGGAACAGGTTTGGGTTTTTAAGTTCAAATGAATGCAAGATCTTTTTTTTTTTAATAACGCATCTAAAGACATCTGTATAATTGAGTGCCTCCAGCTTTGTGAAAACAGTTTGAAAAAGGTCAGTTGTATATATATATATATATATATATATATATATATATATATATATATATATATATATATATATATACACAGTGGAACCCACTTATCTCAACCTCGGTTAACTTGACAACCCTATTAAGTCGACGTTTTTGAAGTGGAACCGCCAATTTCTCGCTTTGTCTAAGCATTTTTTAATGGTTATGTAGATATATATATATATATATATATATATATATATATATATATATATATATATATATATATATATACACGCACGGATCAAGAGGAATAAAATCAGTTAAGCTTTATTTGCCTTAGTATACGAAGCAGGAGCTTCCAAAGAAGCAAGGGGTAAGAAGGGTAGGGTACAGAGCATAGGAAATCCAGGCATGATCTATAGTGCAAACTGTAGATCGGACGATGAGCAAGTGGAAAAGGGGCCTTATAAAGAGGAGTGTAGATTGGAGACAGGTGTGGATGATTAGTAGGAAGGAGAGGTGAGCGAGTGTGCTGAGTGCAGGAGGGAGGCGTGGCTGGTGGTTCTCTGACATACACACACACACACACACACACAGTATCTCACAAAAGTGACAACATCCCTCACATTTCAGCAACTATTTTATCTTATCAAGTGACAATACAATAGAAATGAAACTTGGATATATTTTAGAGTAGTCAGTGTGCAGCTTATATAGCAGTATAAATATTGTCAAAATAGCTGGCAACAAAAGTGAGTGCACCCTTAAGTGATACAGCTATATGTCGTTTAACTATGCAAAGCTACGTGTCCTTTTCATCATGCTCATGTTTTTGTCTGCTTTCCAGGACCCTATAAATGTGTTTATCTTGTAAACGAGCAGCTAAGATGTGGTGCTTTGAACACAATTCTCTCATACTGACCACTGGATGTTCAACATGGCAACTCATGTCAAAGAACTCTCTGAGGATTTGAGAATTAGAATTGTTGCTCTACACAAACATGACTAAGACTATAAGAAGATCAGTTACACCCTGAAACTAAGTACAGTACAGTGGTCAGGGTCATACAGAGGTTTTTCATGACAGGTTCCATAGGCCTCGCAAGGGTTGTTCGAGTCAGAAGCTGGCTTCAAAAAATAGACACATGAGTGCTTCCAGCATTGCTTTACAAGTCGGTTTGAATGGCCATCATCCTGGAAGGACTCTTCTGGTCTCTTCTAAAGCTGGCTCACAAGAAAGCCTGCATACAATTTGCTGAAAACAACCAGTCCAAGAGCATGAAATACTAGAACCATGTCCTGTGGTCTGATGAGATTAAGATAAACTTGTACATGTGTGGCAACGCCCTGGTGAGGAGAACCAAGAAAATTGTGTCTTGCCTACAGTCAAGCATGGTGGTGGTAGCATCATGGTCTGGGGCTGCATGAGTGCTGCTGGAACTGGGCATCTGTGGTTTATTGAGGGAAACATGGATTCCAATGTGTACTGTGACATTCTGAAGCAAAAACTGAAGCAGGACAGAAGTCGAGCTCAGGCTTTTGTGCATAAAAGTAATTCCACTTGGAGTTCATAAGGTTAACTGATATATTCCATACGTTTAAGTATTGTTTTCATCAAGGCACAGTCTTAACGTCTGTCGAAATACATAATCCAGGATTGTTATGTAGAGTTGGATTTGACTTCTCTATGCACATTCACAATATGACATTGTGACAATGATACCATAATAATAAAGCTTAAAAGCACACACTGCCTGCTAAACCCCTTCAAACTATTTGATTCCTTTCTTATTTATTTATTCAGTTGTTTATTTATTTCACTATGCAAGTGCTTACTGATCCATTCATCCAACTGATTACATTTTTAAATGAAAGATTAAATTCAAAGTAGTGTTATTGACATTATAACATGACATGACAAGACTCTCTCTCTTTCTCTCTGTCTCTATCTAATGCTCTTTCATGTAAAATCATTAGAAGCGAAAGAAAATGTTTCACAGCACAGTTCTAAAGCACTTTGCTTGTTGCATTCCTTCAGGCATTATAAACATTATAAATATGATTTATTTATTTATTTACAATAAAATATTATGGCCATTTTTATTAAGCATTATAAATTGTTGACATGGATGTGGAAATAGGGACATGGTCAAGTACCAGTTTGTGAATACAGGGTGGTGCCAGGGGATGGTGTGTGGCAGAAATAATAAAAGGGGATCCATGATGGAAAAAGAGCTGGAAACCCAATGAGTCGTGTGTGTGTGTGTGTGTGTGTGTGTGTGTGTGTGTGTGTGTGTGTGTGTGTGTGTGTGTGTGTGTATGTGTGTGTGTGGGTGTGCGTGTACGTTGCACACATATATGTTCCAAGTATATTCATTACAGGTCAGAACAGGTCTCATGTGTATTTAACTTAGCTTAATGCACTATTGAACGAGCAAATCTAAAAATGCTCAGATGTCTAATGAACATGACATATAATATATTAACCGGTGTGTTTTTATAAATAATTATACCACTGTGCTTAATGCCTTATACATACACATGGATGTGTTGAGAAGTCTTGATGAAATGCATTAATATTTGCATGTTAACCTCTTGGTGATTCTGGGTTTATAGTCATCACTCTTTATTTATGTTTCAAAGTATTTTTTACTTACTTGACTTTTTTTTTTTAAGTAACTACTAATAAACTAAGAACTTTAGTAAGTAGAAAGTATCAATGCTGGTTGCCTGTTAAAAAAAAAACATCAAGCATTTAAACCATTTCAAAGAGTTGTCCTAAACTTTGAAGCAGTCACATGCAAAAATCCTTCCTGTTTCCCTGAATAATTTGAGTACCTGATTTTTTGTTCCATTTGTGTTTTCCCCCTTTTTCCAGGGACATATAGAAGTGAAGTGTTAATGTCATTTTCTACAAGGACAGGTTGGTAATTGAGACTCTTAAGTGGAGATATTTCTCGTTTTCTGTAGGGCGGTGCCTTTGTCTAGCTTTAATGAGTCTTTTAATTAGTTTGCTTTTTAATCTATATCTCATTAGTGCATGTATCCATTCAGCCTCACATCACTCATAGGAACACCTGGAGGGGAAGGACAAGTGGAAGAGCGACTGGAGTAACAACAAAACATTTATAAAATGTTACTATTTATTCATCGTGATTAGTTTATTTAAAAAAAAAAAAAAATGCTTCTTTTTTTTTTTACTTTTTTAGCTGTAATTTCAGCAATCTTATAAGATCTTTAAAAATAACATTTGTGTGACATATATCTAAGAAACATTAGTATAACATGTATGTAGGTGATATAGGTGATGACACCTGTTGAATCATAGGGTAGCTGGTACAGAAAAATAAAAGGACATCAGTATGCACTATTAGTGTAGAATGGTATTAGCATGCTCTAGTGGTAAATAAATAAAGATGATTGAACACTTGTATTCTAACAAAGTAGACAGACGCCATGGCAGCAATTATATAAATAATTGTTTCATGTTGGTCATCTTTCTTTTTGGGACAGCTTAAAATCATATGATGATTAAACCCCTCAAGAGATGCATAGTTTTTGCAGACTGCATGTAATTAATATTTACATCCAATATTTATATCCAACCAAAATAAAGATATAATGCTAATTGTAATTGTGTGTTTGTATGGTACTATGAATACTAATTACTTGTCAAAATCATATTTAATTCATAGTATGAATGCTTTATTCAATAGTTATAACACTGTAATAAAACCTGCTTCGTTTGTATTCACTAATCCCAGCAGATGAGGATTAAATGTGGTACAAGATGTTAAAAAAGCACAAATACATTTTATTGCCAGGTGTCTACAAATTTTTGTCTATACAGTGTAGTTATTATTTAGGGTATCATATCTATCAAGTCACTATTTGATTACAAACTGAATTGATTAGTCTTCTATTAGTCAGCATTATATAACAGCATTATATTTATTCAGCGTGTGTCTCTGGAAAACCCACTTAGCTAGGCATCTTTTAGGCAAACTGATTGCATTAATACAAGGTTTGTTAACTGGCTCTGGCGCGCTGTCCCAGGGGTGTTTAGTAGTTCATTCACATGCAAGATTTATCCACTTGATAAAACTATAATGGTCTTGGCCTGTGTGCATTGTTTGCAACTCATCAAATAAGTCAATAATTCCCTTTTTTGTAAAAGGTTTGAGTCTGCTGGCAGTAAGGACTTTCACAACATATTTTGTCATATACTGCCAAGCAGTTTGAGCAAAATGCATTATGATTATGACATTCTGATTCTTGATTCTGTCATTGTTTAATAGGACACTACACTATATGAACAAACATTTGTGAACACATGACAATAAGATTTGCATAAGCTTTTTGAGCATCCCATTACACATCTAGTGCCCATGTGCTGTTATAACAACCTCTTCTGAGAAGATGTTTCACTAGACTTTGGAGTGTGGTTGTGGAGATTTGTGCTCATTCAGCCACAAAGGCATTAGGTACTGATGTAGGGTGACGAGGCCTGGGGATCATCGCAAAGCTGTTCAATAGTGTTGAGGTCAGAGGTCCTTTAATGCCAACCCATGTAAACCTTATATTCATAGAGCTCACTTTTGTCCACAGATGCATGCTAGAACAGGTACTACTTTTATTATATGACTTCTTGTGAATACCATTTTACTTAAGCAAGCTCCAAACCTCTACACAACAACCGCAACTGTGCCACCTACATCATCAGAGCAGTTCAGAACCAATATTTGTCTAATAACATGACAAAAACATAAAAAATGGAAATAAAATACAACCTATGGCAGCACATAGAGGCTGAAATCTGATTTGACAAAAAAATCTAAAATCCACGTACACGTACTGGAAGCAGTGCAGCCAAGAGAAACGCTATGAAATGAAGATAATAAACTGTTGGGAATAAATTAATACAATTTAATGAAACAAATATTAGAATTTAGGTTGTAAATGTAGATCAGTGCTTCTAATAGTGTTTAGGCCAGCAGAGAAGGCTTTGCTGGCCCTGACTGCCCGCCACTGAGTAGTAGTAATAATAGTAGTATTTCTTTGTTTGTTTGCAAGGTACACAAGTTTAAAACTGGGCGTGTGCAATAGGATTTGGGTTTCAGCAATACAATATGAATGAGTTACACAGGAGAGAATTTTGCTTTATACAGGTTTGACTGAGTATCCAGATATGCAACTAAAAGAAAAAAAACACTCATTTTTTATTTCCAACCACAATCTGTACAAAGACTTTCAATGTGTAACAACTTAATATTTTAAAGGATCACTAATGTTTACATTTTTAATACTTTATTATATTTCATTTTCATTACTATGCACCTTCAGGACTGAAACTTAATTATGTTGTACCTTGTGCAACAACAATAAAGAAATCTATTAACATGAGTGTATGGTATTGCATGATTTACAGCATCCTTAGTAACTGCCTGGTTAGGATTGCAGTGGCTTTACTTTGGCTACTTTTCTTTTACTAATTTGTAAATTCTTTATAATTCAAGGTTTAACAGACAGACAGACAGACAGACAGACAGACAGACAGACAGATAGATAGATAGATGAAAAAATTGTTTTTAATCCAAATACAGTTAATTACATTAATCTCTTTATTATTTTTATTAGAATTCAGGTTAGAGAATGGAGTCCCATAAAACAAATGCCATCAATGAATTTATTATTACTTTATAAATGTTATATTTATATTCATAGACTAAAGTAAAATTAAAACATTAGGTTATATACTGTATGCGTACTTTTAGCTGTATCTTACTAACAAAAAAATATTTACCTCTCTAGCTGGAATTATTGTGCTGATATAATGAAAAATGATCTACATAGGAAAAGTCAGTGGAGAGCCACAGAGTCAGTGGAATCCCACCGAGAATGCTCATGAAGGTCAGAAGTATGGTGCATGATCATTTACAACCATAAAACAGTAATCAGTAAGCAATGACTACATCATGTCAGGAGAAAACAAATGTCAGATTCTCAGTTGGCTTCTGGCTTTCTTGGGCCTCAGGCTTTATTCTGTATCAGTAAGTTGTTACTCTGATCCATGAAGTCTATGCCCTGGTGCTTGTACAGTAGCAGGGCAACTGAATATGAAGAATCTAATTTTGAATAGATTAAACTGGATTCTTAAGATACTAACATTGCTTATACTAACATTGTGAGGTGTAGCACATGCTATGCAACCACACAACTTTGTGGTGCTCATGCTCTTTTTTATTTATATATTTATATACGTATGTAGATATTTTGCTGACACCATTATCCAGTAGTAACAGCTTGATGGTGCTGGTATTTAAACCCCCAAACGTTTGATCATATGTCCAAAATCTTAAACACTGAGCTACTACTTCCAACAACACAAGGCAGAGACAATTTTCTCATACTACCATACAACTAAGCCCTGAAAACTAAAAACAGAGAGACACCCTCTGTGCACTACCCAATTCTCCATAACTTTTGTGAGGGACTGAAAGACAGTGGAATCACTTAGATTTAATGTGTATATATAAGGGAAGCCACTGCATCATCATGGATAGCATCTCTCTAGGGGATCACAGGGACTGGGCAGGTGGCATTCTAAATTAGCTGTCTCTGGAAAACACTTTTCACTTTGGCAAAAAGAGTTTAGGTCTACATGTTCTGGAGATGGAGTGGTTGATAGGTGACTCTGACCCTATGAATCTTGGATAACCTCAAAGGTTTCTTGAGGTTTTGCACCTCACTTTCTCACCTGAGCCAACTTAACAAGCATGTTCTTTGTTATTTGAACCATTTCTGAAGATTAATGCTGTGACTATTCAGCTAATTATTAGCGTTTGTTCAAAAAGGATACTAGTTTTGCTTGCATTTGTAGCTTTGGTGCAGTGGGTGTATATGAGCTTGTAATGAGCAAAATGAGAAAAATGGAGCCCAGCAATGGAATTCACAGGTCTTCTTACAAATTACAAAATTTGTATGATTGGTACATGTTGTATAATTGCTGAAATGTAGAAAAGTATTCACATATGAAGCAGAGGGGTATTGTGCAGTGTGTGCAGTGTCAGAAATAATTATTCAACTTTTCTTTATGTCTGTGTGTGTGTGTCAGAGATAGTGTCAGAGATAATTACTCAACCCTTGTACCAATAGTAGGAAAAGAAGAAAAGGGTCTACAAAGAGAAATTTAATGAGCAGAAATTGATCGAAACGCACACACACACACACACACACACACACACACGTGTCAAAATAAATTTAACAAGCACACAATAAAACTGTCTTAACGCCCACAAAATGATGACATTAAAATGCGAAAATACCAAAGGTGTTTTTCTTTCTATTTGAATCTCCACATGCAGAAACTGCAGGAATGCAGGAAATTGAAAACAGAGTCAAAAGCACACAAACACTGGTCTTAAAATGCACACTATAGCTTCTGTAATTGTCTATGTATGATTTCGACCTATTGTCCGATTCATGTGACACTAGTATAGCTCTATAGCTGTATCTTTCTCAGGCTTCCTATAGACTACAGACTGTTATTGAGTTCTGCTGCATATTGAAAAGCAAACTATACGAATAAATATTCTGTTTATACAGAAAAGAAAAGCAGACTTTACTATGTCCAGTCCCTGTAGATTTCAGCTGTAGCCCAATCACCAAGTCAACAGCAAAATCAAGCAGTAACAGACAGAGCGTATGTCAAAGATTCTCCTCTCGCTCTCTTTGTGGCTTCGTGCTGCACATGCAGGCTTGCATGAAAACATAGAAGACCCCATACACAGCACCCCAAGGATGACAAAGAGACTAGCCTCACAGTGGTCAGAGAACATAGACACTGCCAAAGACATTTGTGAAATGGGAACGGATGACTCTAGACTGTGACTACCAAACAGCAAAACAAAAACTAGCTAAATATACTAGGTTAAACTAATAGAAAATACAAAGGCTGGCACCAGCCTTCTAACCTAGGGTGTCTAAACAATCATGAAATATACTTGCATAAACAATTTTCCCTGCTCTCAAGTGAGCTAGCATAAGACAGAAGGGAAAACAAAAAAACAACAATTAAGGATAACAAAGCACTGCCTTTTTTGGACAGGTTCTTGTTTTCCAATTGGTTAGTTTCTCAACACTATTTAACTATGAATGACAGCAGGACAGGGTAAGAAGCTAAGGACAGCAAAGCAAAACAAAGACAAAGAAGCAAAGAGGAAAATACACAGAAGCAACTCTCTGACATATAACACCTGCATTGGCTAATGTGTTTTCTTTTTATTTACATTTACGTTTGTGGCATTTAGCAGGCACCCTTGTCCAAAGTGGTGTACAAAAGCGCTTTAAGTCTTTATCAACAAAATAAATCTACTTTTATAAATCTACACTTTATACTGCATAATGGCAAAGCAAACCCCATTTGTCTTACAACTTAGCTAATTTATTATTAGGAAAAAACTCTGAAATAACATTCTGATGTAAGTTTGCAGTTTAGCTCAGGTGCATAGAATTTCTCTGGACCACCTGTAACCATTCTGCTGCATTGAAGCTTCCCAAAAGCTGTTTAAATGTTTCTTAAATGGATGACGGTTGTTGACAACACGACTCTGTCTAGAGCTGGCCACCCAGCCAAACTGAGAACTCAAAGTGAGAATAGCCTGGGTAAGAAGGTGACCAAGAATCTGAGTTGAGATTAAGTGAAGAGATGGGAGAAGCTTGCAAAAGGTCAGCCATCACTGTAACACTACACTAATCTGGGGCTTTATGGCAAAGTGGCCAGAAACACTTTCGTGTGTCTTGCAGTGATCAAAAATTGGTTATAGGAATTCTTTTTTCTAACTGTGCTGTTTATTATGCCTAAATTTGTTTACCACCAATTTGACAGGATGTTTCTAAATGTTAAACGCTTTCTGAGCTCTCATCTCATGGCCTAAACATTCAGCCATAATACTACACATGCATAACATGATGTTAATGAAACCTAAATGTAAATCATTACCAATTTAATTATACTATCATGGGTACAGCTCTAAAATCATGGCAACTTGTTAAAAATGTTAAGCAAACAAAAAAGTACAGATGCCATAACCAGGACTTTGAAAAGGTAAAAGAACGTTAGCACATTTCAAATGAACCCCCAGTGACAGATCATTAGAAAAAGAAAAGACTATTCAGTTGAACAGGTTGTTTATAGACACCTACCGTCACATAATTCAGAAGATGGCAAATGCTAGTGCAATTTTTATTTAAAGGAGAAAATAAGTAACAAACCAACCACTAAAACTGTAAAGCAAGACACATGGCTATAAACAGTGAATAAAAAACAGGCGAATGTTTGCGCTAATTTCTGATATCACAGAGCTGGTTTGAGTGCTCAGTGATGCGTGAAAGCCAGGTGACATGCAGGTGCTAGGTAATACAGTCAAAATCCATAATCCTGGACTGAAAACACAACTGTTATGTTGTAGAAATCTGTCCAGCTCATTTTGTACCTTAAAGAGTTTAAGAAAGGTAAAAAAACAAAAAGCATAGAGTGTATGATTGAAATCAAATCAAGCATGCACAGCTGGCACTCAGTTAAAAAAAACAAGCAAGCTTTACTGATTATAATGTTAGGTTCACAAGAGCACAGTCATGATAACCAGCTTACTGTAACTTTCAACCTCAAAATATCAACCACTTTGGATTTATAATGAAAATCATTTTGGCATCAATCAGGCAGTCTGGGGAAAAATAAATAGCACTTTAATCTTAATCGCAAGTGTCTAGAAAGTAGAAGGGTACAGAGGCCCTAAAGGGAGAAGTAAAAATAAGTAGCAAGTCTGATCCCAAAGTTATATTTCCTCAGGATTTATTTATTTCCTTTTCTATACGATATCTGATGTCCACTATTTGGAAATGCTGGCAAGAACCCAGAAACATTATTACACTGGGAAAACACAACTCATATGATGGCACAACTATGCACGCACCATGAAATGAAATAGTGAACACTAAGTGTAATGTCATACAAAAAGTGCTAGCTTTAGCACACATGTTTCTGTCATGGTACATTTAGCAGAACTGTATGAAGCTAGTGGTTCTTTTTAAATTAAATAAAAATGT
This sequence comes from Silurus meridionalis, assembly GCF_014805685.1. Classification (NCBI taxonomy): domain Eukaryota; kingdom Metazoa; phylum Chordata; class Actinopteri; order Siluriformes; family Siluridae; genus Silurus; species Silurus meridionalis. Next base: position 10,711,504 of record NC_060906.1, on the reverse strand, counting down.
AAGTAATTAATTAACAGCTACATTAAATATACCAATCTACTGACGCATGTAGAAGTAGTTGGCTACTGAGAGACTTCAGAAAATATGACATTGCCAGTTAGGGACCATAGCAGGCCTTGATGCTTTGTATGGTAGTATGCTAGCATCTTACCTCAGTACCTCAGTACAATATAACACTATATGATTTGATACACCAGTTTTCTTTAATGCTCACTTAAAACACTTTCTATGCCATAAAGAATTCTAAACCTTTAATACCTTGAGCAAGGCATGTATGTTTGTCTCTGCCTCTTGTGTATGTCAACTTGAACCTAACCTTGAATATAATCTTTATTCTAGCTGTTTACCTACCTTCTATGATAATTTAGTTTATATAGTGTCCTTTTTTTAAATCCTTGTATACATTTCATAGTATTCACTACTATAAACTAGAACACACATATAACACACACAAAAGGGTCACATTTATTTAGATCAACAAAAAAAGAGCTGAAAAAATATGAATCACTGCTGCACACTAATGCATAGAAGCACTTTGGATTCTTTAATATGCTCCTCTTCTGAACCTTGATGCCATTTAGGAGTAAAAAAAAAAAAAAAAAAATTGCCTGCTGTCATTGCAACACATGCACTGGTAAGCAACTCGTACGTTATGCTGCATAATCACATCAGTATGCAGAGCCGTCAGTGTGAAACAGTAGGAAATGTGCAGGTTAGCATGACCAAAGCACACTGCAATCCTACTCGTCCGCAGCGCACGATTAAGCATAAGGAAAGTATGTATTTTAGCATTTGAGGATTTTAACTGTGAAAGATTAATTTAGACAGTGTGTTTATGTGTGTATTCAAAATTCTAATGCGAGGTGGGGAGCCTGCTCCATCTCGGTAGCCTCGTGGCTCTTTCTGTAGCTACTATCACAGTACACATCAATCTCTATGAGTGACATTTAATTCCCCACCAGGCATACTGAGAATAGAAATACATGTGTGCACACACCCACACACCCACTCACACACACACACACACACACACAAATATACACGTCTAAACCCTCTTTAACCCTCAGTCCCTCTGGTTGGAGTTGAGATGAAATAAGCCAAGCAAGAAGCATCAGTTGCAAAGGAGATGAATGAGCTGAAGACAGAGAAAAGTCAGAGAGGGAGATATGGTCCACCATGGTCCAGTGAACCAATGAAGAGTAAAGAGAGCAGATGGTTAATAAGCTTAATGGTGAGCTTGCACCAGCATGCATTAACATACAAGATTGTCCTACTATCCTATGCTACTAGTTAGAGAGAGAGAGAGAGAGAGAGAGAGAGAGAGAGAGAGAGAGAGATAGATAGATAGATAGATAGATAGATAGATAGATAGATAGATAGATAGATAGATAGATAGACTCAATATTTCTGGGAAGATGTTCCAATATATTTTGGAGTGTGATTATAGAGATTTGTGAATGCATGTGTAAATTACACGACAATGTGATTCAGGTGCGGAGATCACATGACATGGATTGTGAGGGTGCCTTGGTTGATAAATACTATATACTAGGACCGTAAATGTACAAAATTAGGAAACTGATTAAGATGATTCTGTGCATCTGAGATGTTATGGGTCCTTTAGTGTAGCTCAGACCCAGATTAATGGGGGTCACTTGAAAATTCTCACACAGGCAGCTTTCCATTAGTTCTAAGTAACTGAGTCATCCAGTTCTATTATATAAAAATTCCTTCACCCACCTTTATATACAATGGAAAAGTGGATGTGCAGTACAATGCAGTAGACAATCAGTCCATTGTCAAGTTGCAGTATGACATTAAAGAAAAAGATTCTGTAATTATTTATCATGCTTTCATTTTTTGGGACATCACAAATACCTGTGATGATAGATTTATTTAATATTGTGTACATGACCTGTGTGGGGGTCACTCAAGTACCAACCCACACTCTCTCTCTTTGCTATTGTTTATATATTTAGAGGAAAAATATTAAAGGGCTACTCTATTTTATTAATCATTCCTGCAAGTCACCAAATAGTTGTATTTCTTTACTTTGTTTATATCCCAAACCTTGAATGACTTAACTGAGTTTCTTTTACTATCACAGAATTCAGTCAAGATTATAGAGCCACTGGCCAGCTGTTACATTTTTATAGACAGGAGAAAATCGATCCCCTTGTTTGGTTTCTCAAACAAGGCCAGTGTGGACATAGACAGAGTTTTTCAACATCATGGCCTGACTAAGGCCTTTTAAATGATTCAGAGATTATATTTCAGGAGCACAAAGAAAAACTTCACTTGAAAAAGCTTGACTGGAAAAATTAACAGGCTCAAGTGTGCAGGCAAAGCAACAAACATTTTTTTAAAGCACTGAGTAAAAAGACTACACTGCTGTATAATGTAAAAATATTATGCATGTTTTATTAATGTCTGAGAGCAGTTGGCTCTGGTAATTTCAGTTGTCTCTGTTCTCATGTTTCCAAGTATGTGACTTTACTTCCTCCTCCATGCTTCTCTACAATGCAGTTAATCTCGAATGCTATTTAAATGATTGTGAACGCTTATGTAAATGTCTCACCTAAGTAAGATATGTATAAGCCATCTCATGTTCTGATTAAAGAAAATCATGCGTGATTCCTTTATCTCTTTTTTCACGGTAAAAAGGGACAATTGTGGCAGAACTCAATGATTTTATTTAAAGTTTTCCCTTAGGAATGACAGCGAAGCATGAGTGTGAATATAGATATGAGATAATGAGCATGGTTCCAAAACTTTCCCTCAAGATTACACTGCTAGATGCCTTGAGAATTCTTTCCCTATCTCTAATCAGGAACTGCTTGTTTTCCCACTGCATGCTTTTTAGGTGCGAATGGTGCTTGTAAATAAGACGTACTCCTGTGGTCTTCTGGGTAATTTCTTATTGCCATGTATCCCTTTTTTTCCAACCACACCCTCTCTTATTCGACCTGTTTTACGCAGCAGATGAGGATGGGAAGTGCTAGAATAATGGCTGCTATGCAATTTAGTGTGACCTCATTAATCTGGGACTGAGCTGAACACCTAGTCACCAATGACATCAGAGATGCACAAAATCAGACAGTTCTCATGTTCAAAAAATTGGTCTTAGCAACATGTGCTGTCCATACATTGCTACGTCTCTGATTATATCTCCTGTTTTCACATCACTCACACATTAAATGAACTTCTTGGTTACAAACATATAGTGGAAGCCTACAAAGATTTTTAACAGCAAGAATGAAATTTGTTCCCTGAATTGTTTCACATGACACATGCATAACTCAACTGAATACAGTTTTTTCCCTCTGTCTCTCTGTAATAGCTATGAGCTTTCAGAAATATGACAGTGTGGTGTGATGGGTTATTCAGCATGATTCCACTGTTTTTTATTTTTATTTTACTTTTTTCCCGGTGCGCTGTTGCTTTTCAAATCCACAATCAAATGTGCAATTAGTGTGTAGATATTTGTTTAACCGCCAGCCTTTACTTAAAAACTAAACTTCAGCATTGGACACTATACTATACTTATATAATATGCATAGTACATTACTGCTACTGTGTGCAATTATTTTGTCTTCAAAACAAACAGGTTTGTGCTTATGAACTGATTGCATTCAAACTCATGTTCAGTAGTGATTATCATACACCTGCTATCAGTGAAGTGATTCGGATTAACCTGAAATAAAGAACAGCTGTGGTCTAGTTATCATGTTCCTGTACCCACTGGAGATGTGTAATATTGTTCTTTGCTAACACATTGCCACCTGACATGATGGCAGAGGTGGCAAAATAACACACATCCTTCACTTAAGTAAAAGTACAGATTTTCATGTTTTTAAATACTCGGTATCAATTGAAGTACTGACTACACTTTTTACTCAAGTTAAAGTAAAGATGTTTGGGTTCTGACATGTACTTAAGTAAAAATAGCCGTTACTACTACCTGTTTTAGTGTCACGCTGGTAACTGGACCTCACATATCATATTAATATATCATGGACATGGATTATTCGTGAAAACCAAACAACATAGAGCATGAAGACAAAAAATTACTGTAAATGTTTTAAAGTGATTATGGTGGTTTAAATTACATAAATCACCAGGACACCAAACAAACCTTTGCTATGTTACCACACGGACAGTTAATGAGGTGATAAAGGAGCAATTGTATCTCTTCTAACTTTCATACCAATGATATAATCAGAGAATATGTGAACTGGTTTATGTAAAAGACATTTTGAGCTACATATATTTATTATGTCTGTAAGGTGAGTATTCACTTTGTTTTATTTATGTGTTTGTAGAGGAAGATGACAGAGACGCAGAAAGCGCCCCTATATGTTTTCTTTATTTTACAAAAGCACAGCATTTTGTTGTTATTATGACTGTATACAAATAAAAGTAGACCCTTTACAGATTTGAATGATGTATTGCATTTATCTGTACGAACAAAAAAGACAGTCATTTAAGTTCATTTCGTCGTTACACCACCGTGTTTGTAGATCCCCAGAGTGTTAATTGTGTGAATCATGGCGAATTTTGATGTTTGATTTGAGACTTGGCACAAAACAAATGTTTACTCATTAAAAATATTTTTCGGGGGAGTTTATTTATTTATTTATTTTATATCTGGGTAAAGAAGAGACGTCATGAATAAATGTATGTTGCGCTGAAGGTTTTAATTTAATCTCTTTTATATTTAGTTATTTATTTATGTATTTATATTTTTAATGCAAATGGTGAAACAGAAATTTACGCTGCTGTTTGTGTTTGAATTTTGACAGGCCATATATAGGTCTACATTTACGTCTACGTCAGTGGTGTGTGAGAGCCAGGAAATTATACACCAGTGGACTGAAAAAAAAATGCGCAATGACAAGAAATAAGTTGATTGGCTAAAATCTGCATGCAGTGAAAAGAAAAAATATTAACATTTCACCAAATTATTAGGTAAAATCTAAAATTACGAGCCTGTTCTGAAAATGTAACAGGTAGAAAGTAGAGATATTTGTGTAAATATTCATTAAATAAAAGTAAAAAGTTAATAATAAAAATAGTGAAGTAAAAGAAAAATCTATTAAGTACAGTAACAAAGTATTTATACTTAATAGTATTTGTAGACAAAGTGTGACACTTGTATGATGTATGTTTTCTAAAATATTTTGGGAATTCATATCTATTATGACTGTCTTTTTGTACTTTTGATACCCCTTGAAAACATTGATGAAAAGCCCAGAATGTTTGGGAGGTGCTATAGTTAATCTATCCCAAATATCCTAAAACATTTGAAGTCACTATAGAAACTCTTAATTTTGCCTGTTTAAATCTTCACACTGCAAATACTTTAGCTCATACCCATGACCATGAATACATCTACAGATAGTCGTCGACTTACAACCTATGCAACTTACGACCATTCGACTTTACGACCACAATCGCTAGCTGCGGCGTACGACAGTGTGTACCAGCTTCCGACATCATTTCACAGTACTGTACATATAGCCTACTCTACTTACGACCAAATCGTGTTACGACCGGTCTGTCGGTCCCAATCGTGGTTGTAAGTCGACGACTACCTGTATTGCAATGCTAATTCAGCTTTTTTGAGGTGCTATGTTGTTAATACACTGTATGGTATCCTGGTGGTCTAGTGGTTAGGATGCGGCGCTCTCACCGCTGCGGCCCGGGTTCGATACCCGGTCAAGGAACCAACCCCAGCCACTTATAGTGCCGGTCCCAAGCCCGGATAAATTGGGGAGGGTTGCGTTAGGAAGGGCATCCAGCGTAAAAACATGTGCCAAATCAAACGTGCGGAGGATCCGCTGTGGCGAACCCTAACGGGAGAAGCTGAAAGAAAGATGGTATCATTATTTTGGCTTTGTGTTCAAAGCTAAAAAGGTATTATTTTGCTTCATCCTCTCAGCAGTACTCTAACTTTGCTCCACTCAACACAACAAACATTATAGTGGACAGATAGAGTGTATTAAACCAGTGCCTAGCGGAGTGTGTACGCTAACCCCAGTTGAACCCCAGCCGAGGAGCCGAGAGCAAGTTCTCACACATTAACCCCTGAAAGTCTAAACTCAAGAGGTCATCCAAGAATCTGGCTTGATCAATATTGCAGCACAACTCTAAGCACTGTGCACATATCAAACCATGAGTATAAGCCTTTCAGCTATCCCATGATCATATGGACCATTCAACTATTTGTGGAAGAAGGAATTAACAGCTAGCACATGCATGTAGACAGTCTCAGCCAACCAGATACTACAGTATATAAGGCAGCCATGTCAAATTATATATTTATTCATTCATAGCTGATGAACATTTTTATAAGTTTTAAATAAAGATTAAAAAAAAAAAGCCCAATGGGAATTTCCCAACATCAAGCCAGCAAACATAATGGCTTACAATTAAATCAGCTACAGACATTAATGCCAGATAATTAAATTAAATCATTTTTAATTATTATTACTATGTATATTTATCAACATATTTAAGATGAAATCATTTCAGATTAAGATACAAGGCTTGTAGTTTTAAATAATGTTTCAAAAAACTATTGGATTCTTTCAGTGTCCTTCTTATTAACACATCACAGCATATACTGTATTTATTACAAAGATTGATGAGTCCTGAAAAGTACTGAATTACATATGCAAATAGAGCTAATAATTATGAATTTGAAAAACAAACAAACAAACAAACAAACAAAGGATAGCCATGTTGGCTGTTTTGCACTATTTTCCCCACATATGATGATTAATAATTTCCCTATTTTTGTAAACTTTCTAATTAGAAAAAAAGAACATTTAAAATAAAAGCGAGTGCTACATTGTATGCATGTCATTTAGAAACTCTAGGGAAACTTTTATGGATTAATTTAGTTAAATATTAAGAAACTGGAAAATAATTAAGTGCTTCTCCCAGTTTAAACAGTCTGAATCTACTGGTCAGACCTAGCTTGACGTTTAAAGCAGGAAACACAGCAGATTGGAGGGGATATTTTCAGTCTTTCCTTAAACCAATATGCCAATAATGACTCACTTTTAAAATTCAGCCTGACCCATTTAATGTTTCCTGTTATTAAAACCCTAGAGAGAATCCGGATCAGCTATATACAGGAGAGCATGATGCATGCAATATGATACAGGCACCAGATGTACATGTGCAAAACAGTCTATATAAATAATTGTATTAATAAAGGATAATTGCAGTAAAAGTGTTTGCAACTAATTGCATATAATAGCCGTAATGTTCAATGCAGTATAGTATAGTGCCTAATGGTGACTAATGTTTAGTAGGAGATGCTGCCAGTTAGATTTTGCACACATACTGTATATACAAACTAATTGCACCTATCTACACAAAGCCTGCCTCTGATTGTTGATTCAAAGAGCAACAGAGAAGCGGAAAACAGTGGAATCAAGCTGAATAAACCATCACTCCACACCTTCATTTAATCTCTGAAAGAGCTCACAGCAATTACAGAGAAAGAGATGGAGCTAAGCATGAAGTGAGGATTTAATACTGAAATTGTGCATATCAGATGAAATTACAGCTTTAAGTAGTATTCATACAGTTGTGGAATTGTGACTGCAGGGTGGATTTTGTTCCATCAGTTCCATAGTACAATCAATCTCAGTTACATGTGATTTATGAATCTAATTCTAATGAGTGATATTGGCTAGCATGAGAGCCAGTATTTAGACTTAAGTATGCCTATGTTTAACAGTTTGTGGTAACCACAATATGTCACCATAAAATTCACAGTTTGTCACTAAGAAACTCCAATAAATGCTCAAAAATACTCAAATTAGAAATAATGAGGTTGAAAGTTTAAAAAAAAACAACTATCATTAATGTTAGTTATAATTGATTAATTGATTAATATCAATATTAATTTATATTGATTTTTATGGACAATACTGTAAATTGGCAACATGTTAGGCTTCTTTGTTTATTTAAATAGTTTTAACCCTCTCATTTATACACTATATGGATGAAAGTTTGTGGATTCATATTTTCTTTTTGAACATTTCATTCCACATTTAGTCTCCATTTACTGTTATAATAGCCTCCATTATTCTAGGAAGATGTTTCACTAGATTTTGGAGTGTGGTTGTGGAGATTTGTGCTCATACAGCCACAAAAGTCAGTTTTTGATGTAAGATGGTGCAATTCCAATTCAACCCAAAAGGTTGAGATCAGAGCTTAATAGCACTCCACTCAAGATCTTGTTGTCCAACCCATGTCATTTTGAGCAATTGTGTGCCTCCAAGTTTGTGGTGACAGTTTGGAGAAGAACCACATATGGCTGGTAACCCCAGGTGTCCCAATAATTTTGTCTATATAGTGTGTATATATACCTTTTATCATTCAAATAATAATGTAAATTTTGAAAATTGTTGAAAGAATGGGAAAGTGCAGGGTGGAGAATGACAGAGAGAGAAAGACGTTAAAATGGATGCATACAGAAACGAGCTTCCATACAGTTATTATTTATTTTGGAATGTATTTATTTCTGCTTTGGGACTACACTGGCGATCAAAATTGGAGAACAATTTATAAACAATTGAACAATTCTGAAATAATGTCATCTTCACTGCTCAACAGTTGAGGGAGTTTTTGTCCTGTCTATACCATGCTACCAGAACACCTTTTTAACAAATTAACTAAGGCATTTAAAAAAAAAAACATTATTTTGCAAAAAAAAAACACTGATCAAAATTAGAGAACACTTTCATATATCTCCCAGTTATTGGTGTTAATCTGGCACCTGGTGCTAATTTCCTTGATTATCTGTCAACCCCTATTTAACTGGCAGCCTAACTTCCAGTTTCACTGACTCTGCAAGATGGTGGGCCGTTCTAAAGTGACTGAAAGCCTCCGGCAGCAGGTTGTCCAGATGAAGGCCAAAGGGATGACCCTATCAGCCACAGCAAGACAAGTTGGTTGTTCCAAATCTGTGATTTCAAGAATATTGAATCTTTACAACATTACAAACTCATTCAAGTCCGCCAAGAAGGCTGGTCGTCCACGGAAGACAAATACAAGAGAGGACAGGATACTGCGGAGGATCTCAATGGGCTTCGTTTCCACACTGCAGCTGGAATTGCTCACCAGTTCAGCGCTGAACAGGGTAAGGATCTGTCTCGTCATACAGTGTCTCGACGTTTAAGAGCATTTGGACTGAAAGCCCACTCTGCAGTGACCAAACCTCTCATTAGCAGAAAGAATCAAAAGGCTAGACTAAGCATGTTGTGTGGTACTGGTCCAAAGTTCACTTTAGTGATGAAAGCAAGTTTAATTTTTTTTGGGTCCGATGGGAAACATTATGTTCGGCGACAAACCTGAGAAAGACTGAACACAAAGTGTGTAAAGAAGTCAGTGAAAAGTGGAGGAGGAAGTGTCATGGTTTGGGGCATGTTTTCTGCAGCAGGAGTTGGGGGTCTTATACAGCTACATGGCAGAGTGAATGCAAATGTTTATTAGAACCTTCTTTAACAACATATGGTTCCTTCCCTGTGTTCATCACATAATCAGCCCGCAGTGTTCATGCGGAGACTGGAAGAAGAGTGGACCAAAATCACACCAGAGCAGTGTGAGAGACTAGTGCTGTCCTGTGGCCGCAGATGTGCTGAAGTCATTCAGAGCAGAGGCCTGTACACTTCCTACTAATTGCTGACTGTTGTAACCTTCAGAAAATTTTGTTGTAATCTTTTTCCATGCTACAGTCATTGTTGTTCTCTAATTTTGATCAGTATGTTTTCTGCAAAATAATGTTTTTTTTTGGAAATGCCTTAGTTATTTTGTGGAAAAGGTGTTCTGGTAGCATGGGATAGACAGGACAAAAACTCATTCAACTGTTGAGCAGTGAAGATGACATTATTTCAGAATTGTCCAATTGTTTATAAATTGATCTCTAATTTTGTTCGCCAGTGTATATACACATCTATATATGTGTAGTTGGTACTTTACCTTTGAGAAGAGCGAATGCTGGCATGATGGAGATGACGTTCAGTGGAGAAGGCAGGAAAATTATTGTTTAGAAGGAGACGGATCTCCTTCCACTATGAAATTGGGCAGACTGTCACCCGAATCACTGTTATCACTCATTTTCCTCTTTTTTGATACACTTTGATATGCTTTGTTTCGTAAACTGATACAAACATTTTTATTAATTATACATATTCTGGGGCATTTTTGTATTCAGAGGTGCCACTGTATAGTTATATAAATTTAAGTAAAACAACATTAAGCAAGCAATACCCTGGTCAGACCGAACAATATTATAATCAATATATTAATCAATATATTAAGAGTATATAACCAGTTATTTTAATTTAGTATTTATTATCACGCATCCTTACAATACTGTGATAAGAAAATTTCTGTGATGCATGGTGTTGTTAATGCATGACAAATTCCTACTGCAGAAATACAAAGAAACATTAGCTCTATTAACAGGCTGCATGCAATCAGGACTGAAACAAAAGTGAATTCATGCCTGTGAATATAATTACAATGCTTGAGAATCTTATTGGCAGCATGATGTAGTTCTTATGCATATGTTATAGCTCTTTCAGCCTCTATTTCAAAGGCTCTTTGCATTAAAACAGTATTTGATTACAGCTAAAACTGAGGGACGATTCAGTGCGGAGGCTGAGCAGCATAACACACACACACACACACACACACACACACACACACACACACACACAGGTGCATGTGGAACCTTGACAGTCTCTCCAGGGTCAATTTCCAGACCACATATACATGCAGAGTGTTCGGTGAAGGCTAAAAAGTATACACATATATAATGCACACAATACACACACACACACGCACAACAAGGGTACACTAAAGGAGTCATTTATATTGGATTCAGCGAAAACATGAAAAATCCCAAATTTTGTTATTAATACAAGTGTAGTTTACTGAAAAACCACCAACAGCTCACTGTAGAAATCAATGCAGAGACATATTTGCTGCATTTATGGAACAGTCAGTTTAAAGCTAGGTTTTTATTGAATTTGCTAACGCTAAGGCCATGTTTATTGTATCTGCGGTATCAGTCTATCTAACCATGTATTTAATAATTATTATATATATATATATATATATATATATATATATATATATATATATATATATATATATATATATATATATATATATACACAGTGCCTCATGAAAGTATTCGGCCCCCTTGAACTTTGCGACCTTTTGCCACATTTCAGGCTTCAAACATAAAGATATGAAACTGTCATTTTTTGTGAAGAATCAACAACAAATGGGACACAATCATGAAGTGGAACGAAATTTATTGGATATTTCAAACTTTTTTAACAAATAAAAAACTGAAAAATTGTGCGTGCAAAATTATTCAGCCCCTTTACTTTCAGTGCAGCAAACTCTCTCCAGAAGTTCAGTGAGGATCTCTGAATGATCCAATGTTGACCTAAATGACTAATGATGATAAATACAATCCACCTGTGTGTAATCAAGTCTCCGTATAAATGCACCTGCACTGTGATAGCCTCAGAGGTCTGTTTAAAGCGCAGAGAGCATCATGAAGAACAAGGAACACACCAGGCAGGTCCCAGATACTGTTGTGGAGAAGTTTAAAGCGGATTTGGATACAAAAGATTTCCCAAGCTTTAAACATCCCAAGGAGCATTGTGCAAGCGATAATATTGAAATGGAAGGAGTATCAGACCACTGCAAATCTACCAAGACCTGGCCGTCCCTCTGAACTTTCAGCTCATACAAGGAGAAGACTGATCAGAGATGCAGCCAAGAGGCCCATGATCACTCTGGATGAACTGCAGAGATCTACAGCTGAGGTGGGAGACTCTGTCCATAGGACAACAATCAGTCGTATACTGCACAAATCTGGCCTTTATGGAAGAGTGGCAAGAAGAAAGCCATTTCTTAAAGATATCCATAAAAAGTGTCGTTTAAAGTTTGCCACAAGCCACCTGGGAGACACACCAAACATGTGGAAGAAGGTGCTCTGGTCAGATGAAACCAAACATGGTGGTAGCAGCATCATGGTTTGGGCCTGCTTTTCTTCAGCAGGGACAGGGAAGATGGTTAAACTTGATGGGAAGATGGATGGAGCCAAATACAGGACCATTCTGGAAGAAAACCTGATGGAGTCTGCAAAAGACCTGAGACTGGGACGGAGATTTGTCTTGCAACAAGACAATGATCCAAAACATAAAGCAAAATCTACAATGGAATGGTTCACAAATAAACATATCCAGGTGTTAGAATGGCCAAGTCAAAGTCCAGACCTGAATCCAATTGAGAATCTGTGGAAAGAACTGAAAACTGCTGTTCACAAATGCTCTCCATCCAACCTCACTGAGCTCGGGCTGTTTTGCAAGGAGGAATGGGCAAAAATTTCAGTCTCTCGATGTGCAAAACTGATAGAGACATACCCCAAGCGACTTACAGCTGTAATCGCAGCAAAAGCTGGTGCTACAAAGTAGGGGGCTGAATAATTTTGCACGCCCAATTTTTCAGTTTTTTATTTGTTAAAAAAGTTTGAAATATCCAATAAATTTTGTTCCACTTCATGATTGTGTCCCACTTGTTGTTGATTCTTCACAAAACAATTACAGTTTTATATCTTTATGTTTGAAGCCTGAAATGTTGCAAAAGGTCGCAAATATATATATATATATATATATATATCAGTATTAAAATTAAGCACAAATATGAATATGATATTTGTAAATAAATATGGCTGCAGTAATAAAAGAAGACACAATTAACAGGTAGCACAGTGGCTCAGCAGGTAGCATTGCAATAGTATGGTATGCTCACATTTAACAGTCCAGGTATTGCCAAAATAAAGTTCTTGTAGATTAGGCAATTTTGCTGATTGAATCACAATGATGCAGGATCATGTTCATCTGTTTACACCCTTCACATCCTCAGTCAGCATATCCATCTTAGCAAGTAAAATACACCTGTCGTAGAATACTATGGGATGCCTGATTTGTAATTGTTGTTTGATAGGCATTGTGTTTTTGTATTGATCATCAGTGAAGCTCCAAACAGACCTGACTTCCACACCAGCTTTAACGACAGTGAACATTTAGTCACCTAGAGATAAAAAACAACTGTGAGAATCCTCAACGAGCTCTCCCTAAACATCACTAAAACAAAGGAGATGATTGTGGACTATAGGGAAAGACACATGGATGAGCACGTCCCAATTCGCATCGACAGCTCTGCGACTTGAGATTTCACAGCGGACACAATTCCAACGAATTTAAATGGTCCAAACGTATTCATGTGGAAACAAAGTTGTATGAATATTCCTGAGTATTTCCTGAGCTACTATAAAAATTTCAATACACAGTTTTCAATGTTTCAACTGTACAACTGTATAAGAAAGCTATAGTACAATAAAAAATATAAAATAAAATAGCTAACTACACTGAACATTCACAATATATCACTGTACTTGACCCTGTCTGATATGGAATTTATTGCCAAGGTTATATTTGCAACCACAGCAATTACATTTTTAGTGGTTATAATAAACACATTTCAAAGGATTAAACTCTGCCCTCATCCTTGATCCATGCACGTGTCAAAACTAAGCCATGCCCATGCAAACACACCCCACACATACATCTTGTCTGTCATTTATTTCAGCCTGAAAAGTCCCTGGTGTGTCCCTCCTGCCAATTTTTCCTTCTTTTGCCCTTTACCTCACACTGAGCTGTCCAGCACTGCTAACTCTACAACCAGTTCTGCACTGCCTGCATGGTATAGTCATTGGTATTCTCCTTGTCTTGTCGCCTCTCTGCTCTAATTTACAGCATAACACACAAACAGCAGAATATACCCCACCCCCACACAGATATGCCACTGCTTCATGTTTCTAACCTTGGTTAGATCCTCAATGTCTTTATTCCATTACCACTCATTAGCATCCTAAGATAAACCCATAAACCTACTGCACATCTACTTGTGCACATTCACATACTGGAAATTAATGCAAAAAATATATTTTTTTTTACTATCATTTCGTATTTGTTTCAGTTGAGTTTATTACTACATTGTGTTTATTTACATCCATATTTTGTTCTGCATTTAGCTGCATGAGGGAAACATGGTTTCCAACATGTACTGTGACATTTTGAAGCAGAACATGATACCCTCCCTTCAGAAACTGGTCCAAACGGCAGCTTTCCAACACAATAATGACCACAAACACCACCAAGATGATAACTACCTTGCTGAGCAAGCTGAGGGTGTAGGTAATGGAGTGGCCTAGTATGTGAACTAAACCTTATTGAGCACCTGTTGGGCATCTTCAAGCGGAAGGTGGAGAAGCACCATGTGTCTAACATCCAGCAGCTCCGTGATGTCATTACGGTGAAGTGGAAGAGAATCCCAGCAACAACCTTTACAGCTCTGGTGAATTCCATGCCCAGGAGGATTGAAGCAGTGCTACATAACAATGGTGAACACACAAAATACTGACACTTTGGACACAGTTTTGACATGTTTGTTTAGGGCGTACTCACATTTGTTGTCAGCTATTTTGACAATAATGTCTGTATGTTAAGTTATTTTTAGAGGACAGTAAATCTGTACAGCTGTACAAGCTGCAAATTGATTATTTTAAAATATATCCAAGTTTATTTTCTGTAGCATTGTTCCTTGAAATAATATAATGTTTGCTGAAATGTGATGGGTGCACTTACTTTTGTGAGATTCTGGACGTACAGCCCAGTCACGAAAGGTAATCTATTGGTTTGTGTTTATAGACAGGAATTTCCCTCTTATTTTGTGTCACCGAGGATGACTTTTTATGTAATGTATTTCAATAGGAAGTATTTTTGTTGCCTCTGCCAATGTTTTTTTTCTGCCACGTTCGTTTGTTATCTCGTTTGTTATTGATATTGATCTTCGAGCATCATTACTCAACAATTAATCAGGAGACCTTATCCGTGTTTTTTTTTTGCTTAATATTCTGTAACTACTATTATAAATCATCAATCAGTCAGTCAAGGTTAATTAAGTAGACTGCATTAAATAGAGACACACATATTTATTTACAGTATAGCCCTAACCCTAACCCTTACCATAAATTATCTGCTCCTCTGATAAAAATGGGAAAATAAGATTACTTTTGGCATTTCTCTCTGCATTACCCATGATCCTCTGCTTACATTGTTATGAAAATGGAGCCAGACGGAGGCAGGAAAGGCAAGTGAGACAGGAAAAAAGGGAATCAATAGATTAAAGTTTGTGACTTTATCACAATATTTATTTATTTATTTTATTTGTTGACATAAAAAACAATGGCAGGAATGTAAAAATCTGTAGTTATGCATGCTGGTACACACTGAAATTCCATGAACGGAGAATGGGGAGAAATCTTAAACACCAATGCTATTTATTATTATTTATGTTTCTAGACAGAATAAAACCATTTTGGTTATACCCAGTTTTTCCTTATTCCTGGCTGTTTGGCTAGATTCAGGAACAGCAATTTCCAGTGGGGTTTCCCAGACTGCCATATATTTCAGAGTAAGCATATGAAAGAGTGTAATTCCCTGTGGTCTTGCTTGCACTCACTCCCTTTCGTCTCTCTCTCTCTCTCTCTCTCTCTCTCTCTCTCTCTCACACACACACACACACACACACACACACACACACTTTGACAGGGTGCAAATGAAAGTGGCTACCACATTCCAAGAAAACATTGCAACTTGCAGTAGAACTGGAACAAACTGTGAACCAATTAAACATCATTAGTCTTTTTCAGCTTCCCCTCCACAAGAGAGAGAAAGCGAGAGTATATTTGAAAGACTTTTACATTGTCTAATATAGACATCTCCTTCACAGTTTCCATGAATATTTTTAGTAATAGATAGGGAATTGTTTTTTTGTTGTTGTTAGTATTCAGACATGTACATGTGTGCTGTTGTTGTCATATTAGCTTTAAATTATTCATTCCCTGCTGCCTCTACTCACAACATAATCATTATCATATCTCTCTTTTTTTTGTCCTTCCTCCATTTCTGCACCTGCTTCAACCAATTCCTCAGATTCTCTAACTTTGCTGGGTGTGTCTCACTCTCTTCATTCCTGCCTTACGGTGCATATAATATATATTTAATGAGGCAATTGTAATTTTGAACGAGGATTATAATGAATGATGAATAGTCAATACGACTGTTGTGATAGAGAGTATTTGTGCTGCTGTGGCTGTCTAGTGTCCTGTTTGCATTTTACACATTTAAAGCTACAGCCTGCCTTCTTTAATCAAAACATTGCATATTTTTTAGTCTCCAATGTGTGGGATCTTGCTGAGATTCATTCATTATTAGGACTTGATGATCATATCATAGCGCAGTTTGATTTTACTAAAGACATTTCTAATTGCTTGCTAATGCATTGTTAATGCAATAATCAACAGCCAGTGTAATAATCTACATATTGATTATGTATTAGTTTATGAGGCAATTATGTAATTGTTTCACTTGATATTACTTTTTTGTAAATACATTTTTACCCCTTAGGAATTTTCTCTAATTTTCTCCATAGTTTACTGAGTCATGAATGTATTTAATGTTTTGAACTATTAAACAGTAAACCATGTCAAGTCTCATGTAAGTAGCTCTTTAGTCTATATAAGCTATATAAGCTAATTTTGAATACTCTCAACTTCTCATCCAAGTCAAGTCTTTAAAAGCCCAAGCTATTAATCAAGCTAACTCCATGTCTCAAATAAGGACGGTTCAATCATTGACAGTTAATGAGATGCAGTAGCCTGCACTATTTTTTAGAATTCTTGTAGAAACTTAAAATATATGCATGTAATATAGATATGCTTTTAAAAAGCCAACATTAAACCATGGGCAAACCAATTATATAGGGTTACTTGTTAAAGGAACATGGTGGTGCCCAGGAAGCTACTGCACACCTTAGTACAGCAGCACACTTTTCAAATGAGTCCATCAGGATAAAACACTGCTCGAATACGGCATGTCATAGCAGTTGTTAAATGTTCATAAGATGCAGCGATTACTTTTACAAACCCGATTCCAAAAAAGTTGGGACACTGTACAAATTGTGAATAAAAAAGGAATGCAATAATTTACAAATCTCACAAACTTATATTTTATTCACAATAGAATATAGATAAAATATCAAATGTTGAAAGTGAGACATTTTTTAAATGTCATGCCAAATATTAGCTCATTTTGGATTTCATGAGAGCTACACATTCCAAAAAAGTTGGGACAGGTGGCAATAAGAGGCCGGAAAAGTTAAATGTACATATAAGGAACAGTTGGAAGATCAATTTGCAACTTATTAGGTCAATTGGCAACATGATTGGGTATAAAAAGAGCCTCTCAGAGAGGAAGTGTCTCTCAGAAGTCAAGATGGGCAGAGGATCACCAATTCCCCCAATGCTGCAGCGAAAAATAGTGCAGCAATATCAGATGCAGTTTCTCAGAAAAAAGTTGCAAAGAGTTTGAAGTTATCATCATCAATAATATCATCCAAAGATTCAGAGAATCTGGACTAATCTCTGTGCGTAAGGGTCAAGGCCGGAAAACCATACTGGATGCCCGTGATCTTCGGGCCCTTAGACGGCACTGCATCACATACAGGAATGCTACTGTAATAGAAATCACAACATGGGCTCAGGAAAACTTCCAGAAATCATTGTTGGTGAACACAATCCACCGTGCCATTCGCTGTCACCGGCTAAAACTCAAACAAACAAAAAAGAAGCCATATCTAAACATGATCCAGCAGCGCATGCGTTTTCTCTGGGCCAAGGCTCATTTAAAATGGACTGTGAAAAAATCTAAATTTGAAGTTCTTTTTATAAAACTGGGAAATGTCATCCAGACTAAAGAGGATAAGGACAACCCAAGTTGTTATCAGCGCTCAGTTCAGAAGCCTGCATCTCTGATGGTATGGGGTTGCATGAGGGCGTGTGGCATGGGCAGCTTACACATCTGGAAAGGTACCATCAATGATGAAAAGTATATCCAAGTTCTAGAACAACATATGCTCCCATCCAGATGTCGTCTCTTTCAGGGAAGACCTTGCATTTTCCAACATGACAATGCCAGACCACATACTGCATCAATTACAACATTATGGCTGCGTAGAAGGATCCAGGTACTGAAATGGCCAGCCTGCAGTCCAGATTTTTCACCCATAGAAAACATTTGGCTCATCATAAAGAGGAGGATGCAACAAGGAAGACCTAAGGCAGTTGAGCAACTAGAAGCCTGTTTTAGACAAGAATGGGACAACATTCCTATTTCTCAACTTGAGCAACTTGTCTCCTCAGTCCCCAGATGTTTGCAGACTGTTATAAAATGAAGGGTGGATGCTACACAGTGGTAAACATGGCCTTGTCCCAACTTTTTTGAGATGTGTTGATGCCATGAAATATATAATAAAAAATTATACATTTTCTCAGTTTAAACATTTAATGTCATCTATGTTGTATTCTGAATAAAATATTGAAATTTGAAAATTCCACATCATTGCATTCTGTTTTTATTTAAAATTTGTACAAATTTTTTGGAATCAGGTTTGTATTAAATAGAATGCCAGTCTTTACCAGAGAAGTGCCTGTTGCTTTTGCACCATGACCAACAAATAGCTAGCAGAATTATAACACAATAGACATTTAACACTATAATAGCTGTTGTAGTTGATCAACAGAGAGGGGTGATATTCCTATCTAGACCACTTCAGGAATTAAAACAGCATCATTTCTGGGATTGCTACTTTGTGATCATAGAATTATTCACTCTTCCAAAAAGCCAAATCTATCTGATGTTTAGATGTTTTGATCTTTAGGCTATTTAAATTATATAGAATCATTCTTGATGGTTTAAAAGTTACGTCTTTGGGCTACAGATCAGAAGTTTGGAGATGCAAGCCCCCTTAAGTTGGAAATTTAAGTAAGACCCTTAATCCTATCTGCTCCAGAGGTGTCATAATATTGCTGACAAGATGCTCTGACCACAGCATCCACAAAAAAAAAAAAAAAAGTACTTTCCTGTAATATAAATGTGACAAATAAAGACCACTTTTCAGCTGCTCTGTTGTTCTGACCATGCAGATGAATCACCCTAAATAAAGTTAATCATGCATCCACATAAACAGTGTTCATATTTGTTAAACAGTGTTCCATGTACCACCTTCATATTTAAATATTTTAACCTCACATTGTATATTCATGTGTGCACCTGCACCTCATTTGCACCACATTGCTCCCATGCTAGTGAGGAAGGTATCTGTGAGAATCATCGCTTTATGTCGAGAAAGCACCCATAAACGTGCTCCTTTCATACAGAAGATCATTTGGCTCATTCAGGGCTTGTGCCTCTTTCTCTTAAAATGAGGACATATCTCTGATCAGTGTTGGGGTTAAGTTGCAGGAGAATACAGGGAACTAACTGCCAACAATGTGTTATAGTCTGTTATAGCCTTGAGGTCCAGCATCTGTACCTATAGAGGCCTGGAAAGTGATTTCCTACTTCCCCTGCAGTTAATGACCCTTTCAACCTAGTTAATGACCCTCTAAATCATTCCCGTTCTCCAGGTCTGAAGCAGATTATCTAAGGTGATGGAGAGGTTGATGTCTGAGTCTTGGTCTTCTCTGCATGCCACATCAGTGATCACCTTGGGTTCTAAAAAGAAAGAAGCATTCAGTGTGGATTTTTGCCATCTATTGGCCATTTTAAGTTCATCAGCGTATCGGTGTAATGCATCTTCCATGAATGAAAGCGAAAAGTTGATATCCTTGACTTCACATCTGTGATCAAAGATGCACTGAAATAATGTGTTGAGGTGATCATAGGTTTTAATAGCGTTGCCTCCCTGTTGACATCTGAGCGCTTACAGGCTTTATAAACAGAGCCATCTTGGTAAACATAGAGTTTCTCTCTTGACTGGAGAGATATAGAGAGCATTGTAGCAGAAAGCCCTTAAACTGTTCTGGTTGTCTGGTTGAGCTATGAGAATTGGTGATGCATCAGCATGGGAGGCGGAGCAGACAGCTGTGGAAGTCAGTAAGTGATCTGGGTAGCGTTGATGATTGCCAACTGCTGCTGTTGCTCTCCAGCTAAGCAGAGAGTGGCTGGTGCAATTTGAGCAGACTCGCAAAATCGTATGTCAGACAGTTGCTAAAGATGGATGTATAAACAGGTGTACAGTATATTTATTCAGACAAACAGTGTAAATCCCCCAAAATTCTGAATCAAGGTCGTAAAAAAGTTATGTTTGGTGATCGTGGAATAAGCAAGAAAAGGACCTGAATCAAAGTACAAAACAGGAAAAAAACGCAGAGATTCAAAGCTGAAACTGGTCATTACATGAGAGTTTGAAACATTGGCACTGTTTTTTATACAACTGCTGGAAAACCGCACTTATGACGGTACACATATATGATTACAGGACTTGAATTCTATTTTGTCTAACTGTAGATATAGAAAGTATTATCATTTTAAATGTTTCAATATGATTTTATCATTTATTTATATCAAGTTTTGTATATACTTTATTTAAAAGTATTACAGAGTAGAACAGGATTGTTAGTGAGACAGATTGGAAATACTTTGGCAATGGACAAAAGCTTTAATTTATTTTCAGGCTTAATGATGCAGAAAATGATAGTGATATGCATGAAATAACTCACATGTTGCCAAGACGATGATATATGCATTGCTCGTTAGCATAGTTGACTAATGTATTTATCACATTTATCTCAGTGGTTATTTATAAATGTTGCTGCAAATAGGTCCCCCTCTGTTTTCATTAAATGAAAATCTGGGCAGTCAGTAAACAAAGCCTTTTGGGCATTTTATCATCACAGCTATTTACATATTTGGTAATTAGAAAGATTTACAGCAAAGGACAAATTAATATGAGGCCATTTTTAGCTTGCAAATCCCCGGTAAATTACCAGTATGTATGTCCTGAAAATAGACTAACAGTACTGAATTCATTAGGCTTTTCATAAAGCACAGTGTTATGTGTAATTATGTGTTCCCTCTGTATGTGTTGCTAACTTATTAATGAGGAGAATGAGCAGAACAGTGGCACTGTGGGAAGGCAGATGCATGCTGGGACATGAGTGATGTGCCTCTGGCTTTTTGGGGCCTGGACAAATTTGTCCCCGGGGCTGATCACTAGACTGCTCGTATATCATAGAGCTTACAGGTCACTCCCACAGGAACTCAAGTGCTATTATATCTTGTAGGTGTGTTTGTGTGTACATGTTGTAAGCATTGTCTTTTTTTTATCTTAGCACTTCAGGTTGGACTGAGCAGTGATGCTGTTTTGTCAGAGTGAGCCAATAGGATTACTGCTGTCTCAACAGACGCCATCACAAAGCCAGTTTTCAATCATGTGGAGCAAGAGAGTGTAAGGACTTCAATGCATAAGTGTGTGCGTGTGTGTAGTAGATGTTGAACGTGATTGAAAAAAAAAGAAAAAGGAGGCGGACGAGGTAGCTTAACCAGAGACACAGTTCTTTCCCTTGGGCAAGTGCGCTATTTGTTAGGGTCACTATCAATCAGAAGTAAATGGCCACAGGTCATGGCTGTGGGGAGCTCTTCAGTCCTGCAATAAATAAATTGAACAGCTGATCTCTCCATGTGTGACAGCTGAGAGCAACAAGAGACAAGATCAACACACAGCCTTTAGACACACTGCAGGCAGTTTCGAGATAATGGAAAACCCGTCTGTGTTTTAGCGTGAACCTTTAAGCTTCTGGTTTTCCAATAATTGTTCTTTACAGTATGATAATGATGCTTGCTGTCAATATATTGACCAAAGCAGTGGATATTTAAAAACAAATTGGTTTTGTTTAAGTCTCTTTCCTACTAGGAGTGTCTTATTTTGTGTTTCAATTTATAAGGAATCAATGTTTTAATAGGGCAAATGTATATTCCTAAGTACATTAGGAGGAAATTTTTTTATGGAAATGAGTTTAGAATAGTGTTAGAAAGCTACAAACGCTTGAAGAACTATTTTACAGGTTGGTGTTTATGAATTAGATTACAAGTGCAGTGTCATTTATTGAAGCCTTAAATTCAAGTCACGGTAGGGGTTGAACATTTGGGCCTATTTCTGCCTTTAAAAGAGTGTTATATTAGAAGAACCTTTCTTACATTATGTATTGGTACTGGAACAATAATGAGAATGTTCATTGAATTTACATCCATTACATTGGTTTCATATTAAATATTCACACTATGTTTCCAATGCCAACAGCATTTGAAGGAAACTCATGAGAACTTTTTCCCCACTTGTAGTTAAGAAATATAAAGCACTGGTTAAATGTTTGAACTACTGCAGGCGAATAACTGTTATTCAAAATCATGTAAATGGTTTTGGATTAGTATTATAGATAAAGAAGTAAAGCAGTGAAGAGAATTCGTATGGCAGCAGGGTTCGGGGCATGTTCGCTGGTGATCTACAGCATCTTTTTGTGTTCTGTCAGTAGCCTGGAGGAGACATTAGTGAGACGTCTGTGAGACTCTGTAAGAGCTGGTGAACAAGGAGAGAGAAGATGTGAAGGATCATAATTCATCCTTAATGGAAGATGTGGGTTCATGAATCACCTGTAAGTCAGAACCCTGCAGAAACTGATGAGGATGAAAGAAAGAGAGAAAGAAAGAAAGAAAGAAAGAAAGAAAGAAAGAAAGAAAGAAAGAAAGAAAGAAAGAAAGAAAGAGAGAAAGATAGATGTGGATGGGGCATGCAGAGGCAAAGACAGCAGCAAAGATACTGAGGGAGGAAAGACTCTGTAAGAGAGGGGGAAGGAAAGAGTGAGAAAGACGAAGAGAGGGAAGAGGTAGAGAAGCTGACAGCATGCAAAGTGGATTCGTCTGGTAGGATGTGTCAACCTGTCTCCAACTCCCAACCCAATTACTAGTCTCTCTTCATCTTCTCTCCATTCTTACTCTCTCTCTCTATCTCGTTCACGTACTCCCTTTTGCAATGCCTTTCTGAGTATTTCCACGCAAGCATTTGCAGGTGTTTGTGTGTAAACAATATTTCGTGCTGGAATATGTGGAAAGTAATACAATTTGTAAAGGTGTGTGTGTGTGTGTGTGTGTGTGTGTGTGTGTGTGTGTGTGTGTGTGTGTGTGCGCGTGTGATGTATGTGCCCTTAACGCTGCAGTGTTACAGCATTAGACCACTACTACTCCATATTCATATGGGTCTTCCAATTAAAGCACACAGGCCCAGTGTTATAGAGAATATCAAAGACCTACAGTTCTGCTGAATATTCATTAACTGAATTTCTGATGCAAATCTCTGCCAGCATACAATGTCCTTCTCGTTTTTACTCTAACACAAACAAGCTGACTTTTATATAAAATGGCATTTTTATGTCAGCTCCACATAGACGATGGAACATGCAGCGTATGGTGCCTTGTAACAAACTCAGTCATAGCAAATCATTTACGCATGTGAACGAATCCATGGTGCAACAAATCTCAATAAAAAAAAAACTGTTCATATTTAAGGATGGTGCTGTCAGCAATTGTATCGCTGCTGCACCACTCGGTTAGCGAAAGCCTTTCTCCTAAAGATGTAAATGCATACACAGAAGGGAATAAAAATCCTAGAGCTCTACCAATAACTGTTTCATCAGTAAACATTTCATCAGTAATGAGTCATCGCATCATCCTGCACCAAGATAAATACAACAAAGGGTAGAGGAGTATGCGTTTTTTCTTTGCCACATCGAATTTAAAAGGCATTTCAAAAGACATTTATTTTACTGTAACAAAACAGCAGAGTTTGAACTTATATTTAAATATTCATCCTGTTGCTGGATAGAATTTCAAAATCATACCATAAACAGTATGATGTACAGTCAAATACATGTATCAATTGTCTGTGGCACAAAAATTGGATAAAAATCATAAAAAAAATACAAATTGAATTCACCTAAAAAAAATTTAAAGACATTTTTGGACACCTGACCATAGGATTTATTTGTGCTTTTTGATCATCCACGTTTAGTTTCCATTTGCTGTTATAATACCTTCCACTCTTCTGGGAAGATGTTCCACTACATTTTTGAGTGTGGGTGTGCAAATTAATATGCTCATTTAGCCACAAGGGATTAGTAAAGTCAAGTACTGATGTAGGTGAGGTGAGGAGGCCTGGGGTGCAGTCAGCATTCTAATTTATCCTAGAGGTGTTCAATAATGTTGCAGTCGGATCTCTATAGCAGGCCACTCATGATCTTCCATTCCAAACCATGTACACCATATCTTCATGAAGCTGGCTTTGTACACTTTGTTTGGGTCTCATATCTCAACTAAATAGAAAGTTTAAAGCGATCAAAGACATTATATACAATTGTGTGCCTCCAGATTTGAGTTTTCAGCATGAGGAAGAAGCACATATGGCTGGAAAAGTCAGGTGGCCCAATATTTTTGTATATATAGTCTATCTACCTTCCATCATTCAACTAATAATGTAAACTATGAAAAGCAGGGTGAAAAAAGAAATAGAAACAGAAAGGCCAAGTAAATGCAAAGTAGCATTTACATTGAAAAGTTACACTGTATGTGTTTACGCAATTTGGCCCAACAAACAAATGCAAATGGCAGAATTTCTGAAATTCTTCTAACCGAAGCTTTGACCATCCTGAATTTATCAAAAAATGTCCAAATTTATAATATATATGTGTAATATGTAAAAAAATTTATGTTATATTTGCCAATTATAATTGTCTAGTGGTGAAGGCATGTCAGCTACACATAACTTGTACTTGATGTATGATTTTTCTTTGCATGCTTACTGCGTATCTCATGCATAATTTCCCAAGGCTTTAGAAGCGATATCCTCTAGATGAGCTGCCAGGTTTCCAAGTTGACTTTCAAAATGTTTAGCGATTTAATGCACAGAAATATTAAACACACTGATGAGCACTGTCTCTCGAAAAATTGTAACATTACATTCGAAAGTATTTACGTATAACGTAAATATTAAAGTATAAGGCAACACATGAGATTTGTAAAATCTGAACATTAACAGTTATATTAATATAAACGGTCAAGGATAATACATACTGGGTATACATACAAATATATTCTTAGTAAATATTAATATAATTTATAATTTAACTTTATAATTTAACTTTAAATTGGATATTTGAATATGTTTCAACTTCATGCATAGCCATGCCACTGCATAGTGCAGTATTAGTGGTATACTAATTTTTTCTTTATATCATCTACCAGCTGAGTAAAAAGGTGATAAATTTATATAAAAGAATTACAGTGAAGCTGTATTTCTTAAGGATTTAGATGTTTGATCCTGTATTATTTACATGAACCTAGTATTAATATTCATTAAACAATTAAGACTCAGGTGCACAGCTTTGCCAAATGGCAAACTCATTCAATCCTGATGCTTTATGGCATCTGAAGTTGTACAGGATAAATAGGAAGTTCATTTCCATTGCTAATGATAGAAAATCCAGGCGCTGAGCATGAATGTCACCTGATTTCCAGGAACTCAAATGTCAAAAGATCCGTGCAAGAATAAGAAGTGTGCACATGACAAAACTCCTCCATCTTCTTTGACTTCGCACCGTGCCTGAACTTCCTGAAAGTTAATTTGATTTAGAATGCAGATCTTTCCAATTATATTTCACATGCACATTCAGAGGGAACAAGTGCCCTGATTACCGAACAAATCGCTGAAAAGAATCTATTCATCATCAAACTTCATAAAGGCAAAAATAATTGGGTTGTGTTGCCTCTAGATCAACCCACTTGTACTATCATTCTGATGGAAAAAAAAAAGCAAAAGCATTCATTTACACCAAAGATCCACCGTTTATATTCTTGGTTAAAGATTCGCATCCACATCTTGACATTTACGCTCTTTTAAAAGCCGACCCTGTCAATGGAACCTCGCTCTCAGTTTATGCACCTGCAGACATTCTTCTACATGACACACAATCACCCAGTGTGCGTGCGCACACACACACACACACACACACACACACACACACACACACACACACACACGCTCCCCTGAGCTTGTGAAAGAAATTAGTTTCACCATCTTATCCTAAACGTTTCAGTGGTGGAGTGGCTGATTGCTATTTCAGAGGCAGTTAAGGCCAGCAATGGGGGTGAGGGAGGTAGAGTGCACAGACCTCCTATTCTACTAGGGGCTTATTACACCAAACTGAAGATTAATTTACTGCTTCTTAGCAACCAATTTAATGCCTTTTGTTTGCCAGGGCTGAGGTGAGGGAATAAACATTAAAATCCCCCTTTCTGACCTGAAGATTTCCAGGTGTAATATTTCCTCTTTTTTTTTTTGGTACTGCTTGAGTTCTCCAGCTTGTGGCCTATGACCTTTTATGCCACTTCATTCTTCCCATGTCCTTGGTACGACAATTGATTTTTTTCCCCCTTCTCTGCCTTACTAACTGTTATAATGATCAATTCCTACCCCTCACTCTCTCCTCTCTCTCCCCACTTTCTATTTCTCTTCTCCTCCACCTAGTCAGGGTAATTTGATTTGCCTCCTTTAGACGATTGGATTACAAGAGTGACATCCATTTCTATGCCCTCACAGTCCAGCAGGTCCATACTAAGTGCAAGTTCTCTTGCACACACACACATATTGTATTTACATTACCAAACACGTACCACTCAACCTAAAGATGGAGTCATGAACACAAACACTACCAAGGCCTGGATTACAACCATGAAGCTCCAAACACCAAACATGAACAATGGATGCATGTACAGCAAAAAATAATAATAATTTAGAAGCATCAGCTATGGTCCTTAATCCCAATTATGAGCATGTAACAATTATCCATTGGTTTAGAGGTTTTGCTACTGAAACTACAAACCTCTAAACCACAACCAAGAATGCAGAAACCCCAAAAAGACCTCAGATTCCACCATGAATCTATACACTTCTAGAATTGACACCTTAACCACAACCATAAATGCATAAACCACAACAAGATCCCACCATGAACCTTTAAACTTCTAGCATGGACCCTGCTAAACTTCTGAAGCTCATCTGCCATGCACTCCAGCCATGACATAAAAGATTTTCAATAGCTCTAAATACATAAACCCAACAACGGCTCAAATCCACCTGTAAACTTTAGACCATGAACACAAAAACTTTAATCGTTGCTTTTAAGACCATTTAGGAAGCTTTGAACTTGAATGAATTAAAAATAATCCATGGCCAAAAACACCAACTACAGACCTCTAAACTTCAAGCATAAACACAAAAACAATGGAAATCACCCTAACCCTCACACTTGAACTTAAAATAAAACTAATTTATGAATGGCACTTTAGAAATCGCCTTAACACCAATCATGACTTTTTAAACTTCCACCAAAACAGTATAAAACAACAGACCAGCTCCCATATACTGTTGGAATGACTTTTTAAACTTCCACAAAAAAAAAGTATAAAACAACAGGCCAGCTCCCATATACTGTTGGAAGATGAACCATCGCCCCAGTCTGAGGTCCAGAGCACTCTGGAGCAGGTTTTCATCAAGGATGTCACTGTACATTGCTGCATTCATCTTTCCCAGTTCCTGCTGCTACAAAAAACATCCCCACAGCATGAAGCTGCCACCACAATGCTTCACTGTAGGGATGGTATTGGCCAGGAAAACGGTAATACCTGGTTTAATCCAGACATGACGTTTGGCGTTTAGGCCAAAGAGTTCAATCTTTGTTTCTCCTGGTCTGAGAGTTCTTGAGGTGCCTTCTGGCATCCTCCAGGTGGGTTGTCATATGCCTTTTACTGAGGAGTGGCTTTTGTCTGGCTATTCTACCATATAGGACTGATTGGTAGAGTGCTGCAGAGATGGTTGTCCTGGAAGGACCATTAGGCCCTTCTCCCCTGCTTGCTCAGTTTGGCTGGGCAGCCCAGACTAGAAAGAGTCCTAGTGGTTCCAAACCTCTTCCATTTATGGATCATGGAGGCCACTGTGCTCATTGGGACCTTCAATGCTTCCCAGATCTGTGACTCGATACAATCCTGTCTCAGAGCTCTACAGACAATTCCTTGGACTTCATGGCTTTGTTTGTGCTCTGACATGCACTTTTAACTGTGGGACTTTCTATAGACACATCCGTGCCTTTCCAAATCATGTACAATCAACTAAATTCACCACAGGTGGACTCAATCAAGTTGTAGAAACATCTCAAGGATAATCAGTGGATACAGGATGCACCTGAGCTCAATTTTAAGTGTCATGGCAAAGGCTGTAAATCCTTTTGTACATGTGAATTTATTATTATTATTTTAATTATTATTATTATTTCTAATACATTTGCAAAGATTTCAAACAAACTTCTTTCACATGGTCATTATGGGGTATTGTTTAAAAATATTTTTGGAATAAGGCTGTAACATAACAAAATGTGGAAAAAGTGAAGCGCTGTGAATACTTCCTGGATGCACTGTATGTAAATGCATCCCTAGACATACTTATATTCCCCACAACATTTCTCTATTGTTCCACTCCCCAGCTGCTCCTCATTTCCACATCCATTTTTGAAGTCGGTTCTCGGCGCTCCATTTAGAAATATACTGATGCACAGATTTGATCCTCGTCTTCCAGTAATCCCCCCTCTCCATTCAGCTCCTTATTATTGTGACTAAAAGCGTTAAATCAAATCTGCTCCACTCGTCCCACCGTAAGCAAATGTGAATTCTGTTTGCGTATCAGCCAAAGGATGACATCAAATGATGCAATCAAATTAATATTGCTTCTGTCATGACAGGTCTTTTTAATGTGCTGATTTCAATCACTGGAGTTAACATCTAACTCACTGAAGATGCCAAGGGACTGCCACAGCTGTCTACTTGTCTTTTAAATAGATTTATTAAGTGTCGCTGGGCTAACAGCAGGTTGCAGCTGCACAAAATAGTCAGAGCCGGTGTAAGGCATTCAGCAAGTATTTAACACATTCTAATATACAGTGTTATGAAAGGTACAATATCTAAATACATTTTATAAATATATGTATAACTTTCAATATTTCTAATTTCTTTCCTGATAGTCCAGTTTTGGATTATTTTGCAGTGACACCTTACACTTTTTCAGATAAAATTTACATTTCCGGGTGTTTTTTACCCCAAATGACGATATACTTTGTTATAAAATGTACACGTGAATTCATATACCTAGCTACTGTTAACCTGGGAAAGTAGAATAATTTATTTAATCAAAATTAACTTAAAGTTAATACATTTCTATTTAAATATGCAAAAGTCATTCTTTTACCTGACTCTGTTTAACACTGACTACAATTTGCATTATTGTCAGGGAACCAACCCCAGCCACTCTTAGTGCCGGTCCCAAACCCCGATAAATAGGGAGGGTTGCACAGGTGCCAATGGTTTGCTACTATCACTGTGATTAACAGGGAATTGGCAAATCCCTCCCACTGGGACACATTTGCTCTCTTGGACTCTCGGCCATAAAAGGCTGAAATTTTAATCCATGGTCTCCATATTTACTGTTGTAACACTAAGGAGATAAACATTATTTAAATGGTACATAATTTGCCTTTCAGTCAAGTCAAAAAGTGATTTTAGTGATTTAACTAAGCAGAGAATAAAATAAAATTGAATTAAAATTAAAACAGTTGGTTAATTTTAAAAAATCTGCAAATTTTTTGCCTTCTGGGTAAACAATCATCATGGAAAAAATGTTTAAGCCTCTTGTGTCAAACAAACAAATGTTAGATTTACAGACAAACACACCTGCAAATGAGCAAAACTTCAAACATTGCCACAGAGAGCGATGAAGAAGGCTATTAATTAATGCAGTGAGTGTGCCTCCTGCTTGCACTGTCAAAGAAGATAATGTAGGCAAGGAGACATGAGTCCTGGCCCGATCTGATTAAAACTGAGCGTTTACTGTTTATTAAAAAGCCCATGAT
The DNA here is from genome assembly GCF_014805685.1 of Silurus meridionalis. NCBI lineage: Eukaryota > Metazoa > Chordata > Actinopteri > Siluriformes > Siluridae > Silurus > Silurus meridionalis. The sequence goes on along the minus strand of NC_060906.1, from coordinate 10,681,488 downwards.
CAAATTCCACTTCTACAAGCAATGCATGCTTTGTCTCGTACCAGGATATGCTTGATGCAAATCTTCGGGACTTCACAGTAGATGGAACCAATTTAAACTTGTGTAACAGATTTCCTTTTATTTACTTTTCCCTTTCAACAACTATATTTACATAATATTCGCTCAGCTAGAAGCTCAATATTAGGTTTGCAGTGCGCCAGCTTCCGCTGTGAGGCAGAAGCCCGTTGATTATTAAGTGGCTCAGGGGAAGGTTTATGTGAAACTGCACGCTTCTCGTGGTACTGCTTTATTAAAGGACTTGTGTTCAGCCTGCATTGACTTCCTTCTCTCGCTCCTGTCTCATTCTATCACAAATAGCCAAAAAAAAGAAAATGTATATTGTTTTTTATATTTTTATTTTTTGCACAGAGAATGCTCAGTAATGCAAGCATGCAATCATAACAGACAGATGAGTGATGTTTTTTTAACATCTAAAATCCAGTGTTGGTGGTTGCATGGACACAATACATGACAAAACTGAGGAGAAGAATTCTCTATCCAGTGGACACTTTTTCTTTCTAAATGTATGACAGTGTTGACTGACTTCCATTATTACTACATATGGGTTAGCATAAGCAAAACATAAATAAATAAAGATTTTTTTTTATTATTTTATGCAGTGTAAATTTAGGGTCTATGCTCTGTGAATTTATTTTAATCTGTCTTGTTCAATTTGATTTTTAATCTAATTTCATTCAGATTAAAAAAAAGGAGGTACATCGAGGGAAAAATGAACAGGTGCCAATGCAGTACCTAAGCACACATACAAATATCCATTTGTTTAAGATATCCTCTGTTACCTGTTATCCAAAGCATTTTTTTTTTTTTTGTATCAAAATTGGTTTTCTTGCTTTATTTTCCAAATGGGCTACTGTTTTCCAATGTCATTTTTTGCTCTCTCATTCAGTGTTATTCTCTTTGCTCAATAAACAGCTTTAGCCATTAGTAAGCATGTGATTTAGGCATATAATTACACCCCTGGGCCCCATGAACAACAAAAAAAAAGCTTTGGCAGAATATCTCTATGGACCGTACTCACTGTCTCGTTTGCTAGCAGTGACTAGTTAAAATCAAAATTGTGCACTGACTTTTGGATATGAACATGCTGTGAAATACAGAAAATCTAATCTGCCTGGAATTATCTTCAATTACCGGCATGCTATATGAACCGTTTTTAATAGAACCATTATTAAGATATTTTACATCAACATTATAACATTATATTTAAGTTGTTATGTTATTTTACAGATTGGGGAGGTAGTAGGATGTAGGAGGTAGTAGCCCAGACTCTGGGTTACTGATCAGAAGGTTGAGAGTTCAAGCCCTGGTTTCACCAAGCTGCCACTGTTGGGCCACTGAGCAAGGTCCTTAACCCTCGGTGCTCCAGGGGCGCTGTATCATGGCGGACCCTGCACTCTGACCCCAGCCTCCCAACTCCTTGTGATATGCGAAGAAAGAATTTCACTGTGCTGGTGCATGTACATGTGACAAGCATAAAGCACCTTTTGTTCTTTCCTGGACCTCTGGATAGGACCTATGTCCATCACAGGGCACCATTTGCATATCAGCAATTAAGCTTAGCCATCTGCCATGTTTGATGGTAAATTAAAGTAAAAATCAACAAGTACAGAACAACAACAAAAATAATGTACCTATAAATAAACAAATAAAAAAAAAACAGAAGCCATAAAAATTTATGAGGTTGTATATTGAGAGTATTTTGACATGTTTTTTGCCGATTAAATACCTAGTATGAATGCAAATTTATAGTAGACTATAATTCCTATGTATAAAACAAAACATAACCATAGAGGATAAATAAATGTACAATGTACTAAAACTGCCTATGCTAGCTGGAGAACTGGAACAAATTATTTGTTGTGGGTCTAACTGGAAAACCAGAGTAGGGTTCTTGCTCTGTTACAGGTTGATGGACTTAATTGGCGAGGGTGTCTAAACCTTTTTTATAGGGTTTCAAATTAGTCCTTATCAAATCAAATATTCAGCAAAGTTTTCCATGCTTTGAGGTTAAATAGCATGGGAAAAAAAGACTTTTGGAGTTGGAAGCTGTCACTGTCAGGTGAATGTTAACATTTGTCCATGGGCCACATTTGGACCTGGGGCTGGACTTTGGACTCTCCTGCCTTATGGGATCTTATGATTAATGTGCGAATTGCATTCATTAGCATGATTAATGTGATTATTCAATAACTTTTAGACTATACCTCAACAACAGTGCCCTGGAAGATTTTCAGTCCACGGTATGATAAATGAATAGTTGTCTTTTTTGCTTAGGTGGAGATGCAGTCTATGAAACAAGCTAAAGACATCATCAAATTGTGTTTTTTATTTCATTTAAAAAATAGAAAGAAATTACACAAATGTGCTGGTGGTGTCTGTATAATGGACTGCAATTAGCAGTAGTTATGTCTTTGTTCAGAGGATTTACTATCTCTATCTCTGCTTCATTAGTCAGTTACATCAATGTAATAAGTAAGCCTACTTCATTTCAGACCAAAGATTTTTTTCTTAAAGCAAGCAAACAATGATTCTCCAGACAGCATTAAAATAACTGCTATTGAGCCTGTGACACGAGGGCAAGAGCGTGTGTGTGTGTGTGTGTGTGTGTGTGTGTGTGTGTGTGTGTGTGTGTGCGCAGAGGCAGATTCTCTGAGAGGCTTGCACTTCTCCAGATCCTCAGCATTATTTTGCTTTTGAAACACACTTAATGGCAGATGACTGTTCAGATAAGTAACTGCCTGTACTGCTATTTCCTAACCTATGAGAAATCACAGCGGATTTGCCTCTAACTCCATAATTGTGATTGCATTAGACACGGACTTGGAGAAGAATGCAAAAAAAAAAAATAAAAGACAGGCATTTTCCAGTGCTTCAATTATTCTTCATTCTTGTGCCAGTTGTGACACTGCGCACACATTGAAAGAATGAGAGATGGATGAGAGAGTGCATATCTTGCCTGCTGGTTCCCAATGCACATGGTGTGAAATGGACAGATTAAACTACAGGTTTCTCAAGACTGAGTATTGCTTAAACAGGTGACATTTACAAGTGTTCCGGTCCATCTACTCACATTGCATCACACTGCCCTTTCGTTCTCTGTTTGCAACCCTGTAAAAAGTAGTTCACTTTTGATCCTTAAGATCATGAAATCCTAGTTGCTAATAGGGACCCCATCATCTGATATAAACTGGTGCTAAATGAGTGTATACTTGTATACATGTATGACCCCTAAATTCCTTTCATACATTTATAGTTATGGCAGATGCCCTTATCCAGAGCGACTTACATTTATCTCATTCAACTGAGCAGCTATAGGGTTAAGGGCCTTGCTCAGGGGCCCAGGAGTAGCAGCTTTGTGTGGCTGGGATTTGAACTCTTGACCAAAGTCCAATATCCCAAACACTAAGGTACCACCTCCCTAGGAGAATATGCAGTGATGTGATTGAGTCTAGGTGTAGTTTATTGAATGTGAGAGGTTCCACCTCCAGATTAATGTGGACGAATTTTTAAATGCATTTTTCTTTATGGTTATATGTTTCTTCATAGTTATATGTTTTGCCATTCCATCCATTCTGGGATGCTAAAATAGAGCTTTTTGGAAATGCGTTTCTATAAATCAGAAGTTTTGCATTGCAGTGTGGACTGAGAATAAAGAGATACTTAAAAATGATGTATGTTTAGTTTACCCACAGCAACAATTCCTTCTCTATAGCTTTGTTAAAAAAATAAAAAATGAAAACTTAGTATTCAAAGAAATGATGCAGGCCAAAGCTTCATAGGTTTTTACACAAGTGTGGCACAGGGATGTAAGAATTTTCTTATGTTTCAGTGTGGACAAATGTATTTTTAAATACGTCTGAAAAGTGGAGACAGAGCATTTCAAAACAAAAATGCAGTTTTCAAATCTATTAGGATTAATGTGGTTGTATTGTAAGGTTGGGTGTTGTGTTCTTAGTGGCCATGTTTGTAGACAGAACTACTATAAATTCTGTGTGTGCAGTTAGGTGCAGGTTCTCCCAATTAGAAGAGGAAGAAAAAGAAAGAAAAATTAAAAAAAAAAAAAAAAAAAAGTATGCTTAAGAACAGACTGAAATACTACAAAGGTCATGAGTCTACTTATGTAGTGTACAAGAACTGTCTGACATTCTGGGATCTTTCAAACAACAGTTAACAGGAACTGGATGAAGTAAATTTTTACCCTGACAAGAGTGTTAAATCGGAAGTTTAGATTTAAACAGTGAATTCTCTTTTTATTACTCTATGTTGTAAAAACAAACGCCTTCCTTCTAAACTTTCCCGACATGGCAAGAACAAATACACAGAAGAAAAAAAAAAATCTGTGCAATTCAGCAATGCATCCACCGTTACTTTACATAGATGTCTCTGAATTGGAAATGTGTCCAGTCTTTATTGGAAATGATCAAATCAGAGTAGGCGTATAACAATTAACTCACGTAAATATTATATTTGTACTGTTTTGGGGGGGTTGATAGCATCTTGGAGATTCGAGGCATCAAAAAATGACATTTTAGTCTGAGAGAACCATTTGATTTCAGAGAGCTAAAAAACATTTTATTGGATAAGGTTAGCAAGACAGGTCAGCTGAGATATTACACAAAAAGACAAAAATTAAGAATAAATACTTTTGGTGTGCTTTTTTCCCCATCTTTTTTGTTTATAAACCTCATTATGTCTATAACTTAAAAATAATGATGGCGGACATAACATTAGTTATGTCTAATGTTTTTTTCTGTATTAAAATATTTCATTTCCAAAAGAAATGAAAAAAAAAATCTTTTATGACATTGCTGCAATTATTTGTAGGAACAATACATTTAAAAAAAAATTCAAAAATATGTTTTTGTTGTGCAAGAACATAGATATACTCACATGATTGGCACGTAGATACAATCTCTGCGTCTTGTTTTAGCAATCAGTTGATTGTCAACACAAGTACAATTTCACTGACGCACAAAGTTTCTATATCATTTTATACTTATTTACCCATGACATCAAGTCCAAGCTGCTAACATCCTTTGGCATATATGCTAGCCATATATATATATATATATATATATATATATATATATATATATATATATATATATAAAATGTTTTGATACTGCATAGCTTTTTCCATTCTGCTCTGCCTCATATCTGGTCTGCTACTGCACATTACACTGATTGTATATCAATTGAACATGTATTTTCTCTTGCTGCTTCATTTTGCCAGTAGGCACTGCTAAATAATTAATAGCACTAGTTTAAGTGGGTTTGCTTCTTGTACAGACTTCCTCTAATTTCCACCTTTATGCAAGAATATTTATCTACATATGCTTCGTAACAGCGCAGATGATGGAAACTTGGTGAACACACTGTAATTCAGTTACCTCTGTGGAATATATTACACACCTTTTCACAAAATGTATGTGTTTGTAAAAGGGTGTTTTTTTGATAAGCTTTTTAAATTAGTTGCATTAACAAACCTCGGCCACATTGGCGGAGTCATTTAAATTCTCTACTGAAAAAAAGAAAGAAAATACAGGTGCTAAGAAAAAAAAAAAAGTCTGGTAGGTATTTAGGGTGCAAGACCATGCAAAGTCAGGACCATGCACAAAGCCCTGAACAGAGCATTGACCTGAACTAGGGATACTGTTGAGCAACTTTGAGTAGCTTTTTAACCCTGTGGATTGCTCTATTCAAGAAGACAAGCCAAAAACCTCAGACATTTTAGATTCCCTGTGGCAGAAATTATTTTGTTGGTTAGAAGCCTTAATGGATGGAGATGTTAAAGGAACTACATATTTGGGCTGTGGTTTTACTATTGGCCTAACTGCTATTATGATATATATTTGAAAAAAAAGAAAAAAAAAGAAAGCAAAGGATTTGAGAGAGGTGTGCTTACATTCTGTACCAGGGTTCTGAAAACAAAACTTTATCAAATAATTAGATTTTGTGCATGGGTCCCAGACGCCATCATGGCCTTTACTCCTGCTTTTGATTTTCATGGAAAGGACATCAAGATGCAGCACTGGCTGTGCTGCATCTTGTAACATTTGGTTACATGTTACAATGTAACATTGTCAAGTACGGGCAGTTCCAGACAAGTCGAGACATAGCCTAGCCTACCCAAGAGTCTTAAAGAATGGTGATAAGTATGGGGTAGTATACTGTAATTTGTTAATAATTTAATAAATTACAGTACATTATTTACCAAAACAGAGTAATTTACACCATTGTAATGTACAAACTACAGTAATATATGTAGTTGGCAATGGGCACGTGGACAAGCGCATGTTCGCGAGTGGAGTGCGCTGTGTGCTCTGTTTCAGTGTCTGGCGACACAGTCTAAAAAGAGGAGAGACAGGAGTTAAAGCTGGGCTTTGAAAGACAAAAAAAAAAAAGAACAAAAATACATGCTGTAAAACCAAGACAACTGAACTCAACCACTGGCAAGAGTAAGGCAACTCAGAAGGCAGGAAATGTGCACAAATCTGATGTTTCTCTTGGTGAAATGGACCTGCAGGACACTTTATATACAAGTAATAAGATAAGATAAGATAAGATAAGATAAGATAAGATAAGCAGATCAAGAATTTATATATACAGTGGAACCCGCTTATCTTGACCTCGGTTATCTCAACAACCCTATTAACTCGTTTTTGAAGTGGAACCGCCAAATTCTCTCTTTGTCTTAGCATTTTTTATCGGTTATGTCAACTTTTTTATGTCGCCGAACCCTGATATCTCGAGCACAAGGGGGGAAAAATTTGCCATTTAACGTCGGTTATCTCGGTGCAGCCGCAGAAGAACGGGAGGCGAAAGCCGCGCTTGGCGGCACGGAACGTGGGATGACCAGCAAAAGCATATAATGAACACCGGCAGGATCGGGGGAATCCGCAGTGCGCTTTGGGAAGAAAAGAGCAGCAGTTGGGAAGGCACGTACCGGGATACACATGAGCGATAACAACAACCGCCGTGAACCAACATATACCAACAATAACGGACGGTGAGAGTGTGGAAGTTTAAATAGGAGCTGGCGATTAGTGGTAAACGAGCACCATATGTGCACGATTGAAGCCAGGAGCTTCAGAGAAAGCGGCCGAGAAAGCACCTGCCACGCCGAAGGGGGCCGAAGGGGGCGTGGCAGGTGGATTCCTGACAGATAAACATGTACTGTATGTATTTTTATAGCATGCCTTCATCAAACAAATCGCGGCAACGCTGTTGTGTAAAAAACCCCTTCAAAAACACGTGCATGCACATTCTCATTTATTAACGCACATCATGTACATTAATTTATGTACATGTACATAAATTTCAAGCACGTTAATATATTGCCGCCAGGTTCACCTTTCTTAGTTCCACTGAAGGTACATTGTAATATAGTATAATACAAAGTATATAAAGACATTATAGACAATGATCCTCATCCTTCAACTTCAAGGCAAAGGTTCAGGAAAAAGCCAACAAAATTCGCACCATTTGGTCATGTATTGTATAAAGACGCCTAAATTTAAAAACAAGCAGACAGCATTTATATCTATTAAGTGTATGTACACACCAGCATTCTTTTGAGTCATAGCACAATTTCTTCATTCACCTTCACAAAATGAGACAGAGAGAGGGAGAAGTGGCTGGGGGTGGGGTATGGGGGTGACCATTGTAAATAAGACGCAGGACCCTATTTCACACTACAAGAGATGTGACCTTTAGAAATAGCATTGTCTAAAACATGGCCTATATCTTTCATTCTAGCTTTCTCTTTTTTTCCTTTCCCTCTCTTTTCCACAAGCAAAGTGTAACTTGGTGTACACACACACACACACACACACACACACACACACACACACATTTTTCATATGCACAAAACCAAGCAAACCTTGGCAATATGAATCTAAAAGCCAACACTGAACACTTTCCCTTAGTGGATACTCATGACATTAAGTTTCTATGAGCGTTGCAGGAATGGGTAGTCAGGATGAGGATGGGCAGAAGCATGACAGTGGGCTAATGTTATTCAAACTCTGATTTCATACATTTACAATCATGGGGGGCATGGACACAAAAAAAACTACATATAATACATTTGAATTAAATTGACTAGTCCAGTATTATATGGTGAGGCAGAGCACTGGAAAGCCATTTCAAGGGAGGCTGAAATATCTTCTGTTAGGTGCAGCGTGCATTTCTCTACTAACATATATGAACATGAACATTCAGTATGAGGGTGAATTTGTTGGAATGTTTCGGAATTTGCTGTAAAAATGTTGTTGTAGCTTTCAAAATTCTATGCTGATACTCTGAAGTTACAAACATTGCCACTGTATTTGAGTGTGCTGAGGAAGGAGAAAGTGCCAAACCAGCCCCACTAGCTCTTGTAGTAACAAGAGGTGACTGACAGTCAGTGTAGTATTTTAGATTTGTAGGAATTTTTCACTGTTGTAGCCTTTGGTGTGTGTGTGTGTGTGTGTGTGTGTGTGTGTGTGTGTGTGTGTGTGTGTGTGTGTGCACATACATGTTTATTATGTCCACACATGTATAGGAATGTATTAAATAACAGGAATATATATTTGACATTCAGCTGGAAAATCAATAGAATGAATTATAATTATGTCAATGGAAGGTCCTCACAAAGACTGAAAGAAAAGTGTGTCTGGGTGCACTTCTGTGTATGCTTGTCAATCAGTCTGCTCCAGTCTGTCACCCTTCATTCACAGCAGACATATCCTGCTGTAGTAAGACAGCAGACACACCAGACCCACATTAGAGAAAGGATCAGGAATAAAGCACTTTACCCCCATTTTACTCATCACTCTGCATGGGGCATTGCTTCAGTGGGTTGTTCAAGTGCCTAATACAGAAAATGCTTTACTCTACGTTTTGATATGTTCAGGGAACATGTTCTAAAATGCATATGTAGCACTATACTGCCTGAACCTACTGCAAGTAGCTTAACAGACCCACACACATACACATGCAGGAGGCATGCAGATCCCTGAAGACCGACTTATTCCTTAGAACAGAGATATTGTATGTTAACATGTAATCCAGGCTCAGTGTGATAATCCCTGTCCTTTAACACAATAGGAAGCATTTCCCAGCAACCAGGAAGACTGACTACAATTACTGACTGACTGGTATTATAATAGCAGAAAAACAAAAGTATGTGTGTAAGAGACAGCAAAAAAAAAAAAGAGAGAGAGAGAGAGAGAGAGAGAGAGAGAGAGAGAGAGAGAGAGAGAGAGAGAATTTTGAGATTCAGGCACTGTATTTGCCACTAGCAAAAGACTGTCACCTCCAGATTTTGTCTCTTTTTAGGCCCTATACACTATGAGCCAAGTAGCATCTCTCCCTGTTTTTCTTTTAAAGCACTGATGGCTCAGTGGTTAAAGCACTATGCTACAGAAGGTTATGAATTCAAATCCCACCATATACATGTACACACACTGTAAATTTGAATCTTTTTTTTGCTTTCCAGTTTTTATTCCCTAATTCCAAATTCCGACTATTAATCCTATTCATTACTTGACTTTAATTCACCTGACTTTTCGGGTCTAAATAATCCTCTGTGCTTTAGGTTTGTGAAGTGGTATACACTCAGTTTACTTTTTATTTAATTCAGTGGTGGATAGCAACAAAGTAAATGGATTTTTTTACTGTACTTTTTCATGTATCTGTTCTTTACTGAAGTATATTGGGGATATACTTTTTAACTTCACTATATTTTATAGTCAAATATTTTACTTTTTACTTAATTCTATTAAAAAAATTAATTTTCTTTTTATTTCAGTGTTTAAAAACTAGTTAAAACTCTAACCAAATTAAACATGCAGCAAGCCACCAATCAGGGTCGAGAGCGCTCTGTATTGAACTTGTTTTGATTGCTGCTCGATGCTGTCTACTTACCACCAACATTCAACAGCAAGAAGAACATTTAGAGAGTAATAAATGATGGAAGAAACTCCTGACTCAAACTTGCCAAAACACCTCTGGCCTTATTTGCATGATTTTTTTTTAAGCAGTTGAAAAGAAGGTTTTGTGTTAATGATCATTTTAATAGATATCAATCTGTGTTTGACTCATCAATATCCTTCTATTAATAGACTGATGTGTTAAGAGTAACATTAGAGTCTTTTACATTAACTGAGATGATTAAGCAACAGTCTCGTGACAAAAATGATAATAGGAACATTATAGCCATAATAAATTATTGTACTTTGGATACTTAAGTACATTTGAAGGCAAATACTTTAGTACTTCTACTCAAGTGAAAATTAAAGGAGCACTTTTACTTTTACTTTTAGTATTTTGCTTTCTGTATATCTACTTCAACTTAACTACATGGTTTGTGTACTTCGTCCACCACTAATTTAATTAGTACCTGTTATATCAAGGAACTGGGTTGATCCAGAGCTCAGATGGGAGATGCTCTTTCTGGACCACCATAACCTGAATTCCAGTAAAATAATCAAAGGCAAGTGAATGTGTGGAAAAAGTCTAATGAAATAAAGATAGCACAATACTGTGATTGGTGGAAAGAACTGTTCCTGCTCATCACCCTGAGGTAGCATTTTGTTACAGAGATGCTGTTTGCCTTAGTCAAGGTTGTGGTAAAGATGAATGGAGCTGAATAAAAGAAAATCTTGAAATAATAGATTTTCCAGTCTACAAAGGACAATGATCTAGTGTATTCTGCCTAAGCTTCACGGTCCACACTGGTATCAGAACGTTTATTGTTTTATATTGTTATGTATAAATGTCTAATTTATTGTTCGAACGGCAGTTTTGTGAATCATAATAGATAAGGGCTGACAAATGCTGTAAATGTAAATGGAGAAATTCTAAAACAAGAACCCAATCAATGCTCAGACATCAAATTTAAGTCAAGACATGAAAACTGCTGTTTACCGAGGCCTGACAGAGCTTGAACAATTTTGCCAATACATGCAGCTATAATTGCAGTCAAAAGTGGTTCCAGGTATTGGCCCAGGAGGGTAAATTCTGAATATGTGTACCATAATAAAAATGTCTGCTAAGTGCATACATGATGACTGCTTTTCTTACGGTTGTCCTTTAAGCAGAATAAAGATGAAGAGTCCCTGCCTGAAACTCATGCACATTCAACAGGCAATTATTATTTCTTAGACAGAATAACTATGCAAAACTGACAGATGAAGAAGAAAACAGAGTCATGCCTGAATATGAATCGCGAGTCGAAAACTTTACCAACTGCACTGTGCTCCCGCTGGCAACACACTTTCTTTTTACTCTTTTCCCCGTTTTCAAATCCTTGCACCAACTTTCACTGCTCTGAAACACCACTCCCTCCCTTTCTTCTTCTTTGTCCATCTCAGCACCTTTTTTCCTGTGCTCTACAGTTTATAAAATAAATCTATTAAGCATTAGCCATGCCTCCTTTCAAGAGCAAATGCTCTCCAACCATGAATTGCATTTCTTCTCCATCTTTCCTCGTCTCTCCTGGTTGTGCAAAGCAGGTGATAGAGAGAGCTGGACTGAGTCTGTTTTTTTAGGCCATAGCTCTCTGTTACTTAGCAACATACTGGGGGGAAAAAAGCCTGAGTCATTGGCTTTCTCTCCAGGAATATGGTCCTGAGCAGTCTAAGGTCAGGCCAGAGATATTCCTGGTCTAGGAACAAAGGTTCAGCAAAGTATAAAAATGCACATTTTTTTACTAGAAGTCTAAAGATCAATAATATATGGTAAAAATGTGTGAGCAAAATTCTGACAGTGAACAAATCCCAGACTTGAAAACAAGGTATTAATGTGGTTTTCCAAGGTGGTTCATCTTGACATATTATGCATGAGGGTTAAATTATTGATTGGTTAGTATGCTTTGCGAGTTCCAAATATTCTTCACACCCCGCCTCCAGCCTGTAATAAAAAAGAGGGCTGTTGCATTTGATTCACCCTTACTATTCTTATCCAACCCAACACTGTGTGGGCATCATAGTTAATGCCCACACAACTCTACTCCCAACTTTATTGCGCGAATCAAGTTTTTTCCAATTCTCTTCTTTTTATTTTCATTCCTAACCATCAATTCATCCCCTTCCCCATCTAGGAAACTACCACAGGGAGACCAAGAGAAAGCGAGAAAGAGAGAGAGAGAGAGAGAGAGAGAGAGAGAGAGAGAGTGAGAGAGCGCGCAAGAGAGGGGAGGAGAGGGTAGGAAGCCTCATGCATTATGCATCCAAGTCCAGCCCTGCAATCACTCTTCTTCACCTCCAGGGAAATTTGAAGCACTCAGCTAAAATGGATTTTCTGGATGGAAGGGTGAAAATAAATAAGCATTTTGGTTTTAGGCAAATTTCAATATAATGTACAGGAAGAAACAAAAAAGACATATAATGAGGTGGGACTGTTGCAGTGCTTGAAAACGGGCTGCTTTTATTATACTGACAATTACACCATACTGGAGCATGACAGACACATTAGGCTTATAGGGCAAGGGTTTTCATCACTAATCTATTGTATTGGTTATAATATGATATTTCAAAAGAACTGCCTCACAGCTTTAGGGTGCCTGATTCTATCCTGAGCTCGGGTTACTCTTTGCATGAAGTTTCGAATTGGCCATTGTGAATTGCTCATAGGTGTGAAAGACAATTTAGTGCCCTGTCAAGAACTGCAAGTATTCCCATCTGTATTTCCAATTCAAGTGCTTCCAGGATAGGCTCTGAAACCACTGTAAACCTGACCAGGTGAGGCAGAATGGATGAAAAACTGTCTAATTATTAGATAGGCAAATTTATGTTTACATTTATATTACATAAAGACATAAAACAAACAGAAAAAACAGAACAGAAAAAAGTCTTGATGTATAAGAATTGAACATTGAAATACATTAAATAATTTTTTGTTATGGGCATTTACAGTATACAGCCATGACACCTGTCTTTAAAGGTCTGTTTGCATTTATGGCATTTGGCAGATGCATTTATCCAGAGTGAATTTCAACTGAGCAGTCAAGGGTTAAGGTTTAAGGACAGCAATGGTTGCTTAGTGGTGCTGAGATATGAACTCATGACTTTCCGATACAAGGTCCAATATCCAAAGTCCAGTGCCTTAACCACTAAAGCTACCACCTCCCAAAATTTGCATGTAAAACCAGAATCACATTTACATACATTATACAGTGCATACATGTCTGAAGTGCTGTATACCAGGCCATTTGTACTTCATATATTCACTTGAGTGATCTTTGTGAAGTAGATTTACTGTTGTATGTTTTCTCTTTTTTTCAGATTCAGTTAGAATTGTATTAACATATCATCCAATGGACAAAAGCTCTGCCTGAGATGTCCACTTTGAATTATTTCTCAATAAAAAAAAAAAACACCCTTATAGAGCTGAGACAGTACACAAAAACAAAATGACAAGTCCCTTTTTTATACAGAAAATATTATCCTTATAGTCTTGATCTGTTGCCAGAATGGCTTGCTCCAAACCACAGATTTGAAAGTTTACCATGTTGGATGTTTTTTCTGTCATCAAAAAGGGAATGTGCAGTACCATTAATAAAATCATATTTGGCTACAAGCTTCAACACATCACTTCATGTAGATCTAGATTGACTCCTTGAAAGGGCTGCATTGCATACCAAAGAAAATCGTCAATCAAACAGCTCCTCTGTCATCAGACATAGCTGAACACAGCAGCACTTTTGTTTCAAATGTGCGTTCTTCTTCTTAATTTCCCATTCGCTCTGTTCTTGACCCCAGAATAATTTATACATGGTTATATGACTTATCTCTGCTGCTCAAAAAAAAAAAAAAAAAGTAATAAGGAAATCTTATTCAACACAATTGCTTCTTCGAACGAACATTCTCAATAGAGGAAAATACGTTAAATTTGGGGAAATGGAGGTGCATGTATTTGCCGCAGCAATCTACAGAAGTCAATGAAAACGCGAGTATATGCAGCAGAAATCTATGGGAGTCGATCTATGAGTGCGTAATGAAGTCTGTAAGTGCAGCTAACCAAGTAGCCTGTGATGGCTGTTGAGAGGACGGTCTCTATCATGTCCTTATCACCAATAGGGTTGTACGAAATATGCCAGTAGGATCTTTCATAAACACATTTTTTGACGGCTCATTTGTTTGTTTGTTTTTTATTAGGAGGCTGTTGGGATTATTAAGGTTGCAACTAATGGAGTGTTTACTGAAGACAGATTCTGTAGATTAAAAAAAATCCATTTGAGTTCTATTAGTGTCTATGGAATGGGCTAAACCTGCCATCAAGCTTCCATATGTAATATGATGGCAACAATGGATTTCATAGTGACATGCAGTGCTAGGCCCCTTAAATCTAACCCCACAATACAACAGTGTAACCCTACATGCTCTATAGACTTTACACCAGCTTCCTTGAGAAAATGTAGTCACTATACTATTTTCTGCTGTCTTGATATACAGTCAACAACTAAAGTCTGAAAACTGTATGTGACAGCAATCTATCATTGGGCACCATGAACACATACTTACACATGGGGTAATTTATAATAGTGTTTTTTGTTTGATTCATTTTATAATTTTCAGTTATAATGTTTATTTTTGTAATTTGTTATGTCTACATTTTTTATTAGACAGAAAAGTTACATTTGTATGTCCATGTTTCAGATAGGTTACAGTAGTAGATCTTGAGTGGCCTGCTATAAAGCTCCGACCTCAACCTTGCTGAGTACCTTTGGGATGAATTGGAATAAACAATCCATACCTCTTCACCCTACAACAGTACCTGACTTTACTAAATCCCCTGTGGCTGAATGATCGCAATTCTCTACAGCACTCTCCAAAATCTAGTGGAACATTTTTCCAGAAAATCTGAGGTTATTACCGTATTTTTCGGACTATAAGCCGCTACTTTTTTCCCACGTTTTGAACCCCGCGTCTTAAACAAAGAAGCCGCTTATTTATGGATTTTTCCTGAGTTTTTCCCGGATTCACAAACTTCAAGCCAAAAAACTGTGCGACATTACATTAGACCAATAAAATTTCCGAACGGAAACAAAAAAACTCACCTCACGCACACACATCACCATTCCAGTACGACGATGACAAAAGATAAACTCCCCAGAGAAATACAGTAGTTGTGAAAGGAAGGAGGAAGACAGTGAACAATGACTTTCTTGGTCGGCTACTGTTTAGATACAAGCCGTTGTAATGCGTTGAGTCTGGGTGAAGGGAGAGCTCGCTAAAACTCCAGTTGCAAATGAAATCATATAAGAACAGACAAGTTTCCAAAACGCATGCTTTTTTATTTTTCTTGGCAACAGCGTTATGGGTTAGTCAAAGAAACTTAGAAATGAGCATCAGAAAATAATAAGGACATAATCCTCAGTCTCACATGCACACACATGCAGTAATACCGGAATAATGCAGTGACCTGCTGTTCCCAAAATGGCACTCTGTTCTTAAGGGAGCCACAACATATTTCACCCGTTACACCGTGTAACAGACACTCTCTTTCGGTAAAGCCTGTGTAAAGTTCATTAGTTTCAGTGTAGACAGTGTGCGGCTTATGTATGTTCAATATAAAATTCATTGTAAAATTCAGTGGCTTATATAAGGGTGTGCTTGATAGTCCGGAAATTACGGTATATAAGGAAATGGAGGCTAAATGTGCAATGGGATGTTCAAAAAACACATTTGAATCTGACAGCCAGGTATCTACAAACCTTTGTTTATACAGTGTATGTTTTGTAATTAAAATGCATACTTGTCTTTAATTACAATCAGCAGAGGACTTTTGATTTATTGTGTGACAATGCATGCATGTCTATGTATGTGACAGTGTTGTATATACTTTGAGAAGTCTGGAACGTAGTTCTGATAAAACACCTGATAGGAAAAATGTATGTTTAAACATACATTTTCTGATAAATGCAACATTAACCAGACTTCTGAAGGCAATGTCCATTATATGGAAATGAAATGTTTTACTTAACAATATTATTTTCATACATTTTCATAGGATTCATTAATAAATATGCAAATCCATCTGTCCTGGGCATGATGGTGAGGTGCCTCCCTGTTGGGGCAAATCAGCAGTTGTCAGGGGAAACAGGACGATGCCCTTCCCTGGCGGCACAAGCTGTTATAGGACAGGTGCTGCTGTATATTTATGACTGTCTCTATGCACCTAAGAACACTTCCTCTGTCAGCATTTACACACACACACACACACACACACACACACACACACACACACACACACACAGGATGTTGTATCATTTTATTACTGTTGGGCATTTCCACTTGTGTACCTGTAATTAATTGATTCTACATTCAGAGTGCTGCTGAACATAACCCTAATTTCCATAACATAAAATAGATCTTTTAGCTCATTGCATTCATTGGATACTTATTAATCCTAAAAACACAACATAATAGTAGAAAAAGGAATGAAAAGCTCAAGATGGGTGTTTTGTAAAATTTTGAAAAAAAAAAAAAGAGAGAGTTATGGATGTGTAGAGTTCCTTTCATTATTACATTTAGGCCTCTTGTAGATATATGAGCAATCTTTAAGGACATTTTGGTCAGAACGTTTTTTTTCCTTACAGATAAATGTATTGCTTTGTGTGCTTATTGAATGCTTTAAGACTTGGAAAAATAACTGAGGAGCAGAGAAGATATGTTCGAATAACACAAAAAAGCACCAAAAAGCTAGTTCGCTCTACAATTATAAAGAATGATGTTATGATAAAAATACTTTTACATATTCAGTGATTAGTTCGCTGGACTAAACCCCGGGGCATGGTTTTTTTCCTTTGTGTGGTGTTTCTAGGCAGATGTGAACACAAAATCACCACTGTGTATAAGGAAGGTTTTACGATTTATTGTCGTTTTATTAACTTTGCATGACCCTTTATTCAGCACTTCATTAGCTTTTATGTTTATCTAATTACAGTCATCAAAAAGAAAAACTATGCAAACCATAAACTAACTAAAAGTATTCGATTTTACATTGATGCAGACCAGGCAAAAAGACAAATAGGCATAGTCTCAATGTTTTCTTAAAAATAATTAGAAAAACATCATTTTTTTTCCACTTTACAACCCCTCTAGAGTCTACATCATATACAGAGAAACAAGGCTGCTTCATCTGACAAACTACCAGTCACCAAAACATAAAATGGGTAATTTTTATAACTTTATTCCTGAGTAAACTGATTAATAAATTAGTGAATAGAAAATGCCTGTTTTTTCAGCCACCAGATTAAAACCATTGATGTACTGTATGGTGAATACAATACAGTTTGCATTGAATAAGACTATGTATTCAGTTTGTTGTGTCATAAACAAGCATGATTAACCCTTTAGTATCTATTCTATTAATTCAATTTGATATATATAGCAGTTTTTACAATGTTATCTGCATATGTGAACCAAGAGGCGCGAGTGAGATGGTTTAGACAATTGCAGAGGATGGACATAGGGTATATCAGTAGAATACCAGGAAGGAGGAAAAGACTAAGGCCATGGATGAGGTTTGTGGATGTGGTGAGGGAAGACATGCAGGTAGTTGGTTTGAAAGAGGCAGATGTAGAGGACAAGGGGGTATGGAGACTGATGATCCGCTGTGGCGACCCCTAACGGGAGCAGCCAAAAGGAGCATTTTTAACAATGACAATGTCTCAAAGCAGCTTTACACAGAAAAAAAAGGCAATAAAATAATGTATAAATGTGTTCCTAATAATTCTGTTTTCCTGTTCTATTTTGCACCTTCAAATATGTCTTACACCTTATCTAAGAATATTTAATTTAGCAAAATTAAAATCTTTTGATGGTTCAATAAACATGCAAATTAGCATGTAACATAATCTAGAGACTTTTTGAGCATGCCTAAAACAAACTGTTTTAGCTATGATCATAAGCACTTTATTTACAGCACTAGGGTGCATAAAATGGTTGTTGTTTTATTTCTACCTATAAAAATATCCTATAAAAAGACTGCATACTCCATTAGGGCCGTGCATCTGAAAATGCTATACCACAGTATACTGTAAATGACATTATGAGCCACTTTAGCATGTTCGTATTAAAAGAATAGTTTCAGAGTAGACGTTTTTTCCCCAATCAGTATCAGCTGTGTGTGCTGCTGTGAGTAAGTTTATGTTTACCACTGAGTTGCTGTGACACGAATCAGGACCTCGTGTGATGCACCAGGAACTGGCCTGAAGCAGCCTGATAAACAAAGCAAACAGCAGTGGACCAGTCAAGTGAGGAGAAAACAGAATCGCACACTGTCATTCAGAAACCCACATAATGTATAAGAGCAGGAAACACACAGACACACACACACACAGAATACAAATTAACTACTAGATGTCTAGATATAGGTATAGCCCATCACTGTGGTTAATTAAATTAAACTCCAGTAAAAATTTACCTTCAAGCAATTTATGGCCATATGAGGCCATTTTCCTTTACCCAAGCATTCATATATAATATATTACATATTACTGTCCACAATACGTACATATTAATCCCTTCAACCCTGTTATAAAAAAACTTCTCTTTCGAATTTAAAACCAGTGGGCATTTCTTTACAATGCTGAGTGACTGTGCTACAGTCTATGCTATATGCCAATCAATACACTATTAATAAGAACCAAATGGGTATTTGAGAATTAGACCTGGATTCTCCATATCTGTGTGTCTCTCACTTTTCCACAAATGTAGAATGTAGTAGAATATTTTAGACCTAGATTGTATTTAGGAAAAATGCACACAATAAGCATAGGTGAGCAGTGAATTATATTCGATATTATATTATATAACAGCTTGTTCTGGTTCAAGTGTACTGGGATTTTAAGAGCATTGAGGACATTTCACTGTTTGTATCACTTGAATTTTTTTCTACAGATTTTGCAAGTGTTCCTTATATTGAAATTGGTACTACACTTAGTTGCCAGCTGATTCAGCTGTATTGTGTCTAAGCCACTCAATATTGATTTCTTAATAGAATGTCTGAATTATTGCAATATCCCACTCACAACCATGTTTTTTACATGTTTAATAACAATAATGTCTACAATGTCAGAGATCCCTCCTTTGTTTCTTATGTGGCAGCACGCATCTTTGTTTCTGTCTTTATGTTTCCATTTTTTATGCTGGCTTAAACACTATCAGAAGCACTGACCTACATTTGCTAACCTAAATTCTAATATTTGTTCCATGAAATTGTATTAATTTATTCCCAACAGTTTATTCTCTTCATTTTGTAGCATTTCTCTTGGCTGCATTGCTTCCAGTACGTGTTTGTGGATGTTAGATCTTTTGTCAAATCAGATTTCAGCCTCTATGTGCTGCCATGTCAATCTAATCTTCCCAGGGCCTTCAAAGTCTGTCCTGTTGGCATTTTTTTTATCATAGTCTCCTTAAGAATTAACTTTGTTTCTTTAACCAATCAGATTTCATATTCGCCTCACAGGGCCAGCTAGCTGGCCCAGAATAGCATCAGCATTTTTCCGTACTCTGATTGGTTGGTCAAAGGAAACATCCAAGTTCAACTGGCAAAACATGTGTGTAGCACTCGGCTTATATTAATACATCTGAGTTAGACTTTTTTATGCCTACAGAGGAAGAGAAATTGATTTGTTCACAGACATACGTAAAAATACATTTTCAAGAAAAGCTAGACATCGTGAGAAGAGGTCGGCCAACCCCAAAGCTAGCTAGCTTGTATCAGCCTGGGAAAGGGTTTGTTCACCACTTCCAGACCAGTGAATACAAGCAGTACCACTGGCTTACAGCCTCTGAGGAGCGGTGCACATTATGAGTCTGCATCTCTGGTGAGTAGGTTGTATTTTATTTACATTTGAATGTTTTTGTCATGTTGTTAGACAAATATTGATTCTGAACTGCTCCTGATGATGTAGGTGGCACAGTTTTGGTTGTAGTGTAGAGGTTTTGAGTCTTAACTGGGTTTCTTGATTTAGTAAAATGGTATTCACCCTCCATACGTGAAATGCCTCTCTTTCTCTGTAATGCTACGTGTTGTTATATTGCGTTTTTGTACAGTATTGATGGTTTCTATAATTGCGACGTGATAGTGGTGGTATTAAAAGGTGAATTAAGTCAGGTAAGCCCCCACTGAATGCCCAGGTACCAAATGCATGGCCCACCCCTGGTTCCCTAAAGAATAAGATGCTGCATCTACAGGCCACACTCTATGAATTCCTGCAGCGCTTCCTTCCCTTTTCAGAAGCCACATTTTCTTTTATAGCGGAAGCATTACTGAAGCGTTGATGACGCATCTCATTCCCTCAGGAAACCAGGGTTATATATGTGACCTAAAGAAGTTTTAAATGCTTCAAATTACCCAGCATATTAAAATAGTTACAATTTACATGAGCCAAAAAGTTCATCAGCTTTTCAAAGCCTTACAAAAATGTTTAACATTTACAGCAGGCACCCTTAACCAGGGCAACTTACATTCATCTCATTCATACAACTGAGCAGCTATGGGGCCTTGCTCAGGGGCCCAGGAGTGGAAGGGATTTCAACTCATGACTTTCAGGTCCAAAGTCCAATCCCTTTTTTTGGCAGGCACCCTTATCCAAAACAACTTACAACTAAGCAGTTGAGGGTAAAGGGCCATGTTTAAGGGCCCAGCAGTGGTAGTTTGGTGGTGCTGAGATTTGAACACATGACCTTCTATTTCAAAGTGATTTTACAGAATAAAAGTTCTTGTTTTAAACTTTAAATACCAATATAATGTTTAGTGACGATTACCTGAATATACATATATGTAACTATTAGGATAGGATGCTGTAGCTAGAAACATTAATGAGATAGTAACTAACAAGTTTCTGAAATATGTTTAATAATTGGCTAGTGAATTAGTTAGTTGTTGCCTAGAAATTAGCTAATTAGCTAGCTTGCCATAATTAATCTATTGTTCATAATGTAGTTAATTAATATTCTGTTTTATTTTTTTATCTAAATAATTTTATTTGGTACATGCAATTATTACCACAGTACATTTATTCCAGTATGTTTATTATGCTTTCCACAATGGATTGTACCCTTTATTGTAGTGTATTCCGAATAATATTATTGATGCTTTTAACATTAATGAAATTATCAATAAGCAGAAAAGAAAATCTTGGAAATGTTTCAAATAGTGTTGACATGAAGCGTGCACATGGGAAAGAGATATAATGAATAACTGCTTTCTATTTTCCTCTTCCTCTTGTTCTCTGATTGTTTGATGGGTGTTACTACCTAATTACTCCCTTGCTTCACACCCTTCAGTAAAGGACACTCTTTCTCTCCTTCTCTACATCCACTGCACTAATTAGCCACAGTGATCCATCGTGCCTCTCCCTCTCTCTTTCTTTTAATTAAGACTCAGCTCTCCAGTGGAGGTGCAGGCTAGTAGTAATATCGCTGTGCTGTGGCAACCGCCCTGTCCATCACACTGTTCTCCACTACACTGAACCTGCAGGAGGCCTGAGAGTTCGTCTTCTGGATGATAGCCAAAACCATGGCAGGATTACAAAAGCATTATAACATCCACAGGCATAGGGGAGCTGAATAGCATTAATGAAGTTGATTGAGTAGTCAAGTGATAAATTCTTAAATAAGACATCTTTGTTGAGACAGGCCACATATTTAAAGTCCCTAGTGGATGGATAAAAGAAACATGCTTCATTGCTTCTAAGTACAAATTCTCTGTGCAAGTCACTTAAACTAATTCATTTAAAGGAATATATTCCCTTTTTTGATATTTTCATGGTTGTGTCCAAAAATCCTTAATGTTCCACAATGGGTTAAGAATGGATTAGGAAGCCATTGCTATTCATCAAACCACTTGTGAATCCCAAAAGAGATCACATCCTAGGTATCAAAGGTTATCAGTCAGAATGATGTTGTCCCTCTAATATGAAAAATGAACCCAAACCATGACAGCAAAATACATCTGAAAAATTGCAAAAATGATCTACCTTAATTTGTCATCCATCTGTAGCAAAATAGTGTGGAGCAGTTACACTAAATATTCAGAAACCATCATGAAAAACTTAAATAACCAGCTTGATTATGTAAAACAAAAACATATTTCACACAAGCTTTCATTCAGACTGACTTCCATGCAGCTACATGCTGCATGACACTTCCACTGTCAAATAAGCCTGTCAAATGAGGAAAGATTAATCTGACATACAAGACAGATCGACTGGCTCGGGTTTCATTAAATAGAAAACATTGAAGGAATCCTTGGATGCCCTTCGAGAAAAAGATATGCCATAATACTGTAAATACAAGAGTGCTGAGTCTCGAGTCTCTGGTTTCATTAAATTAAAGACATTTGGCACAAGTCCATTCTTCTCTAATGTATAAAGCAAGAGCTGCAATAAGTTTGATTTGAGTTACAGCTCTTTTGCTGGCTTTTCCTGTTGCTCCTGTCATTGTAGGCTGATTAGTTAGAGGCCAAAATCTGCAATTTCAGATCCGTCACATCACATCACAACACATCTGGGCCTTCTGCTTTAACACAGCCACCATTTTCCTTTGACCTTTGTGTCAAAACCAAAACAAATCATTATAAACTTCACAGACATGCTTTTTGAAATGGCAAAAAAAAAAACACCATTTGGGGTCACTGGGATTTTTGCAGCTTTTGGTATCAGTTTCCTTTTGAATGTTGTTTGTACCATGGTTCTCTCTAATCTTTTAGCCAGTTTTTACACTATTATAAAACATATCTGAAGAGAGTGCATAGTTGGTCATAAACAGATTCATTTTGCTGGGTTACTCTTCAGTGTGCCTAATTTACTGACTCAGAAGAAGCATAGGAGGGTAAACATTTAATTAAAATTACAAAGCACAGATAATAAACAGAGCACCAATCTTATTCTGCAGATACGGTCATTAGCTTTGACAAGCAAAGTTGACTAGCAAAAAGCTCAAATGTCTATTTATTTGTGCATCAATTTAAAAACTAAAATATAAATATAATGCAAGGGTCTAGGAATGTGAACATAATGGCTTGGCTGACTTTTACAAATTCATAATTCTAATAAACAAAACCAAGATACACAAACTCATTCTGCAGAGATCGCTGCAGAATGAGACACTTAGTGTTCATTGTTATAAACCTAAAACAAATGTATCTGATATGTATCTATTTAAAACCTAATATAATTAAAATAATTTGCAAAGTGAGAATTTGAATTCATCATAATGAAAGAAGAAGAAGAAGAAGAAGATAATGACATGGTCTTGTCTTGCAAATCCATAAAAAATTACAAATATTTACATTTAAGGTTATGTACAACCATGTACAAAACCACTCACATTTTTTTTTCTGTTGTGTGTTTGAAGATTTGGAGCCAAAAAGGAACTCAACTATGCACAGGAACTGGGGTGTAGAAAATTTTCAGGCAAAATTCTAAATATCTGGTTGTAGCAAGAGGCAAGATGTTCAAAGCTGGAGAGCAGTACAATAATGAGTATATGGAGGCAACAGTGAAGCATGGTGGTGGTTTCCCTGCAAGTTCGGAGCTGCATTTCTGTAAATGAAGTGGAAGATTTGGTCGGGATTAATGGTGTCCTAAATGCTGAGAAATACAGGCAGATACTTATCCATCATGCAATACCATCAGAGAGGTGTCTGACTGACCTCAGATTTATTCAAACTTACCAAAACACTTGGAACAGCTTACCAGCTAGCTGTGTGCTGTAGTGTACCTAGAGGAATTGTTAAAGTTTGGTCACACCAAATATTGATTTGAAATTCTCCTCCTTCTCCTTCATTAACTTAAAATGTTGTTAATTGATAAAAATATAATAATAATAGTAATACACTATTTCTGTTTGAACATTTTATAAAAATATCAATAAATATAAATGTGAAATTCTTTTAAAACAAACTTTTTAAAAACATATTTTTATTTTTAATCACTAAACTGTTTTACTTATGTGCCAAGTCTTAACTCAAGCACCAAAATCCGTCATGATGCACACATCCGGCAATTATAACCGTCTATATGGAAACAGCAAAAGTTCAGTTTGTTGATGATTTACGTAATTTAAAACAACAAGGTTGAGTTCGGTTTCACTGATAATAAACATACATTTGCATAAAGCATCTGTATTTGTCCATGACCATATTGATTAGATTAAGTTGTGATTAAGTTGCAATTAATCATGAGAGTTATCTCCTGACAATCATGCGATTTAATCACGATTACATACACACACGCACACATATATATATATATATAAATATAAATATAAAACTCTCACAGTGCTGCATAGATCTTAATGAATCAAACTCAATTTTACTGCATTCACCTCCAAACCCCCCTAAACCCCCAGACATAAATTACAGCACCTCTTGCTGTTCACAGTAAATGTCCATTTCTGTGAAATTCATATTCACACCTCCCTTTTCTCATACACTCACTCCTAATAACCGGTGTCATAATTCTGCCCAGTTTCTCAGTCCAGCGGCTGCTGAGTCATTGATTTAGTGTGACCATGTGGAGCTTATGGTGACCTCTATAGCCAAGCATAAATACACCAGTGTGGTTGGTAGACACCGTAACCCACAGTCTGATGAGTTAGAAGTTTGAAACAATCAATTATCCAGAGCGGTCAATATTTCACATGAGAGCAGCAAGGGTGCGTAGAAAGGGTTGGGGGTGGAGGTGTTGGTGTATGCTTGAATGCTTCATGTGTGCAGGGAGCAGATAGTGTATAGACACATTGCAAATGCAATGATTCAGATTTAAAGATGATCACCGAATGTGTATTCAAAGGTTCTATCACTCTGCTTTGCTCATCTGTGTGTATCTGATTGTTTCTCTTTCTCTGTTTTCTCCACAGCTCATGCTCCATTCTTTGTGTTTTGTCTCCTTTACTTATTTCTAGATTGGTCTTCCTACTGCAAAAGAGTGATTTGCATGCAGAAAGATACCTAATGACATGCTAAATTGACACTAAGGGGCAAAAGTGTCGCATGTATATGTTTTCCCAAACTCTAGGGACACAACTGTAAGCAAACTAATCTATAATGTATTTGTATGCTGAAGCTTTACAACTTCTTTTACTATAACTAACTCTCACAAACCTTTTCAAACATTACCATGCCCCATGCACAAAGATTAGTTGAAGAATTTGACATGACCTGAAACACAGAGTGAACCACAGATCACCGCAACCAACATCAGGACCTGATCTCACAAACTCTCTTATGGTTAATATACCTAGTCTCATTACAAAATATAGTGGAAAGAATTGCTAGAAGAATAGAGGTTGTTATAACAACAAAGGGACCAGGGCTATATTAATGCCTACAGTTTTGGAAAGAAAGAAAAAGAAAAAAAACACATCTGGTTGTGATGCTCAGATTTCCGCATACTTTTGGCCACATAGTGTATGTTAAGTAGTATTATTTCTCTTTGAAAATGCCATTGCACTCCAATGAATCAGACTAAGCAAAAAAAAAAAAAAAAAAAAAAAAAAGGAAAGGAAAGGAGAAATATATCCCCACCCTATTCCACATCAGTCTGCTACAGACAACTGCTCCTCTTAATGGCATCAATTTTTCCCACTTGCATTTCATCTTGAAAATTACAATATGAATCGCTTTGCTGCTGCACACAACTCGATGTCACTCGAATTGGACTATTTGTCTTGTTAGGCGTCGGCTATCAAATTTTAGAGCCGTGTGCACTAAAATTGCTTCCACAGGTACGCTAACCGCTGATGGAGTGAGCTCAGTAGTAGCTCAGGCTGAATGAGAAATGTTTTGACTTTACCTGACGGCAGGAGATATGTTTAAAAGAGAGTGCATCGCCTGGGAGATCACAGGAAATACTTTGATTGACAAGGCCAAGCAACAGTTTGGAAGGAAAATCAGAAAACTGAGCTGTATTTAACAGATACAACTGTGGTCCCTGTTAGCTCCATCTGTGTGTTTTTTTTTACATTTTCATGACAAGTTATATTATACTATTAGGTAATCGATGCCTTTGACTAGTATATGTCCTTTGTAATGCAGTGCACAAGTTTTTTGCAGGTGTGGAAAAATGCTGTAAAGTAAGAATGCTTTTGAAAATAGAAGTGTTAATGTCAAAATCAATATTTGCCTGCAAAACAGTATCCATTCTTCTTGCTGTTTTTAAAGTAACTTGGAAGCTTAGATGTACCAATCATCTTGAAGAACTAATCACAGATCTTTTGTGGATGTAGGATGATTCAAATCCTTCTGTCTCTACATGTAATCCCAGACAGACTCTATAATATTGAGATCAGGGCTCTATAGGGGGCAAACAATCACTTCAGGACTCTTTGTTCTTCTCTACACTGAAGATATTTTTTAATGATGTTGGCTGTATGTTTGGGGTTGCTTTGAGTGCTCTTGAACCACATTCGACTACATCTTATAGGGCTGATAAAAGGGGTAGATCTCGACATAAAACTGAACAAATAGCTTATCAAAACTGTTTTTCCATGATTTTCTGTGCAAGGGCAGTGTTAATCCTAAATTAAAATGAGCAGATCATACACTGTGCACAAAATAGTCACCCAACCAAAAGATGCGTTTTGAGCATCTCCGGCACCGTTCCGTGGGTCAATTGGTACCGGATCGCACAGAAAGAATACATAACTTACATTATTTCCGTTTTATTTATTTTCTGATTCTGAACAATGTTTTATTACAGGATTCTCTCTGCCACATCTGTCTATGACTCAGTCTTGATGCATGTCAAGATGCCTCGGTCACGTCTTACCTACATCTGCAACCTTCTTAAAGGGGCTGCTCTGGCCGGTAACACATAGTACATTACCGCTAAATTGAAAACCCCAAGCTAGCAAAATAAACAAAAAACAAAGTGGATTCACATTTATTGATCTATTTAGAAAATACCAGTTTTTATGCCGGTTGTATAATTTTATTTTGTTGTATTTATCCACCACTCCTTCAAAGCTGGTCCGTGAAAATATTGTCTGACATTAAACCGGGGACCGCTCAACACCATAATGTCCATGGCAAAGCTGGCCGGATTTTTGTTTTTTTGCATTTCAGGATGAAGAACCTTTGTCAACTTTGACATGGATATGATAAACATTGCAGATACAAAGGCGGTCTCTCCTTATAAAGACTTTTATTTGGCAGATCCACAAGTGTGAGAAAATGTATCACGTCTCGGAGAAGAGATAAACTTAGATATTAATTAATAAATGTAAAACATATTTGTAATCTATTTGTTTCTATAAAGCTTCTTTGGCCCTATGTGAACAATTAAAAGTGATATACACATTGAATTGAATGTAATTATTTTTCACAATAGACAATAAATAATAAAAATAAATGCACAAATAGACAAAAACAATGCACAAATTGAATACACAAATGTGCATCATTATAGTCACTGTGTTTTTTGTTTTTTTTTTTTCCCCAAACTGCTGCCTGCAACATTAAAATTAAATGAAAAAGTGAAAGCGTTAGAGAAAGGTTTTTGTGAAGTCATATCCTTACATGGGTTTTCTTACCACTGCTAAGCTGATGCCACTCATCTTCACCTTCCCTCCCTCAGATACCATGGCACGGGATCTCGGCATGCCTGGCAGACATTTCTTCATGGATGAGTGCTTAACAACTAAAACTCAACCCCAGCAAAACTGAACTGCTGGTCATCCCAGGTGATTTATCTCCAGGTAAGGATTTAAGAATAACTCTTCATAACTCTCTGCCCGACCCTTCAGCTACTGTTTGCGAACGTGGGGTAACTATGGACAATCAACTGTCCTTCTCACAAGTTGCTAATGTGACTTGACCTTGTCGTTTTCTTCTCTACAACAAAGTCTGCTCAGGTGCTTGTTCAGTCTCTTTTCATTTGGAGACTGGACTACTGCAACTCTCTGCTGGCAGGTCGACCTCTGAACACTATTCATCCACTGCAAATGATCCAAAACAAAACTGTGCCACTTATATTCAACCTGCCTGGTAGCTGCATGTATCAGATTCAAAACACTGATGCTTGCCTACAAAGCCAAAAATGGACCAGCACCCTCTCACCTCAAAGACCTCATCACAACTCCTCTAGCACTGCTCGACTTGGACCACCTTCTCTCAGGGTAAGAGGTAAGTATTCCTCAAGGCTCTACTCTGTTCTGACACCAAGGTGATAGAATGAACTTGATCTACCTCTTCCTGAAACACTTAAACTAGCACTTTCCAAGGTTTACTTTGTCTTCTCAACAGAGTTGTAGGCTGATTTATCTTAAGTTTTACACAAGGGCATCTGCTAAATGCTATAAATGTAAATAAAAAGGAGTGGCAGTTATTATAGCAGCAATAGGGTATTTACTCTATGATGGGAGCATCTATATAATGGCTTCAAGAATATAATGTTCAACAAGCAGATATGGGTGTAACTGGTCAGGTATTCACACACATTTAGAATTTTTATTATATACTCTTCACCACATTTTTTGTATTATCTTTTTACTGTACTACATTTCAGTACTTTTGCTCAAGTAAAATATATTATTTTTTTATTGTATGCAAGTTTTATAAAAAGCATTGATGGAAATTCTGCTAATGAAGTTTGATTTTAACATTGTATTAGATGTGCATTAACTTTCAAACTGGGTATAGCTGAAAAGACAGCAACTCTAACAAAAGCCTAAATGAACATTTGCATTACAAAGAAAGTCTTACTTAACTACTTTAACTGCAATTCATGAATGCAATTCTACTAGGTCACTTTTAAAAATATAACGTGTCATCTTGTTAGTTGCACCTCACTTCCCAAAAGTAAAAAAAAAAAAAAGAGTGCCTTCCACATTTGTGAATTAATGGACCCATACAAGCATTTGATCCCTTTGTTCTCTGATGAAACTAAGCCATTCAGGAACCTATCCACTTCACCTTTAGACTAGTGTATGTAACCCTGGCTTGCCTTGCCTCAGTGACCTTTGAGCTGGAACTTTTGAGACATCATTGGTTTTTTTTCTACAAGAGTGATTGGTTTATTGCAGGATTCTGAAACTGTCCTGACCCAGGCACATTACACCAGGGAACAGAAACCTGCAAGGTCTCCAGAAATAATGGGTAGCTTAACATCCCTCTTCGTCAATTTCATTTTAAGCTGTCACTTCAGCTGACTACAAACTCCATTAAAGCCACCAAGATTACCCAATCTAAAATCTAAGAAAAGATATACGCAAATTTGCAGGACTTGCATAACATGGCAGGGAATGAAAAAAATATGTTTATTATAACACTTATACTTAATTTGGTGGACACATTGAGATTTTTTCATACTGTAAGTTCCCACCAGGCAATCAAGGACAGCACTGCAAACATATGTTTACAGGATCCACTGAAATGGCTAATCGAGGCCTTGTCTCAGGCTGTTACTGTTGTTTAAGGATGCAGCAGTTTATATTATCCCCCCACTGCTTGATACTGCTAACCCTTGGTCTCTCTCTCTCCTTGGTGTTTCACAGCAGGGAGAACTGGAGAGAACCTCTAGGGAGCAAAAATCAAGCTCTGCTTTTAGCTGAGAGCAGACATTTGTTCTCTGTCACTAACCATAAAAGTAAAAGGCAGACTCTCATCCGCTTTCTGTGGTCAGGGCAGAAGAGATTAGTTTAGAGTGGAGAACGGCTTCTGCTCCAGTGGTGTTTTACAGTGTCATGGACCAGTGGGCTGAGTAATAGACATAATCACAGGTAGTCTGGCTTTAAATTGTAGGTGTGGCTGACTAAATCATACTGTTTGTTTCACCATGCAATCTTATTTGCAGCATACCTGCAGATTAGGTAGCTATTTAGTATCAAATAAATAGATATTATAGAACATCTGCCAAACTGTCATCGTTAGGGACGAGAATTTTCTTTTTTTTTTTGAGCCACCTAAGTCTATTAAATCCTTTATATACCATATTTATTGGGTTGGGAATATAATGGTGGATTCAAAAGTTTTATTTTATTTATTTACTTGCATGTAAATTTCATTTGTTCCTGCATTCAGCTTTCTGTGCTGTGTGGAAGGTTTGACCTAAATCATGGCCTCGATCATTTTTAGAAAGTGTCTTTTCAGTGTCCTGACTCTCTTTTTAGGACAATTTGTACCCAGTGTACTTTGTATCTCAAGGTAGAACAGAGTATTATCATTTTGCATTTGCTGTTCTGGTTTCTCCTTTAACCATCAGACTGCCAAATTATCTATCTAACCTAAGAATTGGTTAATTTGGATTGTATTACTATTATTCAGCAGGTCTAAAAGAATTAAAGCATTTATTCTAATAAATGCTTTAATTTATTCTAATGAGGCAGATGAAGAGGGGGAACTAAAATTTAAGTGGTACTTTTCAGCTAACTAAAGGTTGCCACGATTTGGATGATATTCCAAGGTTCCTCTGCCTTGCACAGAATCAGATGGCCTTGGCTAAACATATTAAAAGCTGGTCCTATACAATGATCAAGACCTGGCTAATGTCCAGGGAAATAGTGTCTACACCTAGTGTTCCCTTTCAGGAACTCGAGCTGCGTCGAAACAACTTTGGGAACGCCTCGTGTTGTTCGTGTTGTTGTGGTGCACGTGTAAAATCTGGCCAATTTGCAGTCGCTTTGCTGGGGCAGCACCCCCTCGTGAAACGTTTTCTACGTGGCACCTGGAGGCTGAGGCCCAGGACACGACCCTGAGCCCCCCTTCGAGCCCTTGGCCGAGGTGGTCCTTAGGTATTTGTCGGTTAAGACTGCTTTTCTCCTGGCAATCACCTCCCTTAAGAGTGTCGGGGACCTACAGGCTCCCGTGGCCCCGTCTCTCCTGGAGTTTGCCCCTGGCATGGCTAGTGCTATTCTTTACCCTACACTGGGGTATGTGCCTAAGGTGCCTGTGACTCCCTCATAACTTGTCATTTTGCAGGCATTCTGCCCGCCTCCTTTCCTAGCCCCTAATCATAATTGGACACACTTTCCCAAAGCGTTTTTGACGCAGCTCGAGTTTCTAAAAGGGAATGTCACTAGGTTACGTACAGTGAGGAAAATAAGTATTTGAACACTGCTATTTTGCAAGTTCTCCCACTTAGAAATCATGGAGGGGTCTGAAATTGTCATCGTAGGTGCATGTCCACTGTGAGAGACATAATCTAAAAAAAAAATCCAGAAATCACAATATATGATTTTCAAACTATTTATTTGTATGATACAGCTGCAAATAAGTATTTGAACCCCTGTCTATCAGCTAGAATTCTGACCCTCAAAGACCTGTTAGTCTGCCTTTAAAATGTCCACCTCCACTACATTTATTATCAGAATCAGAATCAGGTTTATTGGCCAAGTGTGTTGACACACACAAGGAATTTGGTTCCAGCTGTTTGTTACTCTCAAAAGTACAGACATAAATAAAAACCTATACATGACAAAACAGACACAACAAGACAAAAACAGACTATACAAGACAATACAGACAATACAGACAATATGAGACAGTATAGACAGTGTGGGTAATAAATAGGGATACAGACCAGTAATGTACATAAAGTGTGGGAGTGCATGGTAGTGCAAATGACAGTATTGTGTGCCAGGTATGATGAGAGAGGTTACTATAAAACTTTGTACAGTATATAGAAGCAATAGTGTGTGCAACATATACAGATAATGTGATGAGTGACAGTTTTGTGTGGTACTCATAGATATGAGCATGGAATTTAATTATGGTCAGTTGTTAGTGAGGGTGATTGCTTGGGGAAAGAAACTGTTCCTGTGTCTGGCAGTCTTAGTGAACAAAGTTCTGTAGCGCCTGCCAGAAGGGAGGAGCTGAAAGATGTTGTGTCCAGGGTGTGAAGGGTCATTAATGATTTTTCCTGCCCGGTTTCTGGTTCTTGTATGGTACAAGTCCTGGAGAGTGGGCAGGGGGCACCAATGATTTTTCAGCTGTTTTAACAGTTTTCTGCAGTCTGTTTCTGTCCTGTTTTGTTGCTGCTCCAAACCAGATGGTGATTGATGAGCACAGGACAGATTCAATGACTGCAGTGTAGAACTGTATCAACAGCTCCTGTGGCAGACTGTACTTCCTTAATTGCCTTAGAAAGTACATCCTCTGCTGGGCCTTTTTCAGAATTGAGTTTATGTTTGATTCCCATTTCAGGTCTTGGGAAATGGTAGTGCCCAGAAACTTGAAGTTCTCCACAGGTGACACAGGAATGTTGGATATTGTGAGGGGGAGTAGTGTTGAAGGATGTTTCCTAAAGTCCACTATCATCTCCACAGTTTTGAGTGTGTTTAGCTCAAGGTTGTTCTGACTGCACCATAGCACCAGCTGCTTCACCTCCTGCTTATATGCAGACTCGTCACCATCTTGGATTAGTCCAATGAGCGTGGTGTCATCTGCAAATTTCAGGAGTTTGACAGTTGGGTCACTTGATATGCAGTCATTCGTATAAAGGGAGAATAGCAGTGGGGAAAGGACACACCCCTGAGGAGCACCAGTGCTGACTGTCTGAATACCGGAGGTAACACCTCCCAGTCTCACCTGTTGTTTCCTGCCTGTCAGGAAGCTGGTGATCCATTGACAGATGGCAGGGGGTATAGTAAGGTTTAGGAGTTTGGAGTGGAGGATTCCCGGAATTATTGTATTGAAAGCCGAACTAAAGTCAACAAACAAAATCCGGGCATATGTTCCTGGGCAGTCAAGGTGTTGCAGGTGTTGCAGGTGTTGCATCCTAAATTAGATGCACCTGTTTGAGGTCGTTAGCTGTATAAAGACACCTGTCCAACCCATACAATCAGTAAGAATCCAACTACTAACATGGCCAAGACCAAAGAGCTGTCCAAAGACACTAGAGAAATTGCCAAGCAGCTTGGTGAAAAAAGGTCCACTGTTGGAGCAATCATTAGAAAAAAAAAGAAGCTAAACATGACTGTCAATCTCCCTCGGACTGTGGCTCAATGCAAGGTCTCACATCGTGGGGTCTCAATGATCCTAAGGAAGGTGAGAAATCAGCCCAAAACTACACGGGAGGAGCTGGTCAATGACCTGAAAAGAGCTGGGAGCACCGTTTCCAAGGTTACTGTTGGTAATACACTAAGACGTCATGGTTTGAAATCATGCATGGCACGGAAGGTTCCCCTGCTTAAACCTGCACATGTCCAGGCACGTCTTAAGTTTGCCAATGACCATTTGGATGATCCAGAGGAGTCATGGGAGAAAGTCATGTGGTCAGATGAGACCAAAATAGAACTTATGGGTCATAATTCCACTAAACGTGTTTGGAGGAAGAAGAATGATGAGTACCATCCCAAGAACACCATCCCTACTGTAAAGCCTGGGGTGGTAGCATCACGCTTTGGGGGTGTTTTTCTGTGAAACGTTTGACCTCTGTAATTGCAAACAAAGGCTACTGTACCAAATATTAACATTGACTTTCTCAGGTGTTCAAATAATTATTTGCAGCTGTATCATACAAATAAATAGTTACAAAATCATACATTGTGATTTCTGGATTTTTTTTTTAGATCATGTCTCTCACAGTGGACATGCACCTACGATGACAATTTCAGACCCCTCCATGATTTCTAAGTGGGAGAACTTGCAAAATAGCAGGATGTTTAAATACTTATTTTCCTTACTGTATGTAAACCTAGTTCTCTGAGGGAACGAGAGCTGTGTCAACAGGCCATACTCCCTGCATCCCTGTAGCGCTTAACCTCTTCTTTTTCAGAAGCTGATGTCGCTTTCATGTTGTGGCCATGTTGCCCGCCAATGATGTCACGACTACCTATTGCATATCGGCCAGATTTAACACGTGATTCAGAGCGAGGCATTCCCAAAGCATTTTCGACGCAGCTCTCGTTCCCTCAGGGAACTAGGGTTACATATTTAACCTAATGACAGTTTTACCCCTGGTTTGGGAATGTTTTTTTAAAGTGTGTGTGGACTTCTTTACCACTACCAAGTCAATATGTTGGTGCTCATTGGAGAACTGTGCATCCCTCAATTCAATGAATTTTTATTTATATAGCACTTTTAACAATTGACACTGTCTTAAAGCAGCTATAACTGGCCATTTAATATATGCATGCATGTGGAACCTCATAATGGCAACATTGGTTTCTACTTCCTCTCCAAGACCTGCTGTTTCAAAGCCTGCCTGAGATTTGGCAACCTAAGCTATGACAGCTGTATCTATGCCTTTCTTCGCCTCAAGTCTACCAACTAAGAGATCTAGTAGTCCAGAACATGCTTTTAAAGACAAAAACCTATAGAATGCATGTCTGTAATCCTCTTGGATGGAAGCCCTAGATTGCTAGATAGCTGCAAACCCACAGCTACATTACATGTGTAAAATCTGCTGCATTTTATAGCACCATAAAGCCCATCTTCCTTGGGTCTCATACGCTTATTACTACCTTTCCAAAGATGACACGCGGAATGCTGAAATGACTTCTATAAAAATGACCTATTCATTAGTGAACATTTTAGCTAAAAGTTACAGTTTTTTTGTGGTTAAAGTTACAGGCTTTTTTATGGGGATTTATACCCATGTTCATCAGAATCAGAATCAGGTTTATTGGCCAAGTGTGTTGACAAGCACAAGGAATTTGTTTCAAGCTGATGGTGACTATCAAAAGTACAGACATAAATAACACTATACATTTAGCTCAGGGTATACAAGACAATATAAGACAATACAGATTAAATAAGAACACAATATACAGAGTATATGACAGATCAGTAATGTACATAAAGTGTGAGAGGACATGGTAGTGCAAATAGCAGTATTGTGCGCCGCATAAGAAGAGGTGCTGAGGCTGCCATCCATGGTGCCATCTTGAAACAAGATCATATTACGTTTATATTACTTATATTATTCTGTAGGTAAGCCTAAAGAGTATTGTTTGCTGTGCCTAGTACAGCATGTGCATAGGATGTTATTTAAACCCTAGAATTTCCAAGCAACTAGGCATCTGCCACCAAATAAATGTCACTAGTAGCTCCTATTTCTAAACAGATGCTGACCCACTGGGTGGTGAATGTGATCAGCATGGTCTACTGGTGAGCTGGATAACAAGCTATAATGGCAAGACACTCTAATATCTCTTCATCATGACCATTATTTATTGGTGTAATGAGCCCACACTAGTTTCTGAAAATAAAATCACACTTGCACAAGAATATCATTATTGACATAAAATTTGCAAAGTATCAAGTGCCTGTTATGAACGATGGCATATTAGGGCCAATATGGGCTAAAAATAAAAATAAAATAAAAAAAGAATTGGAAGTGAAGAGGCAGGGGCAGGGAATTTTCAAGTTTAAAACTCAATATTGGGAGGAAAAAAAATCAGAAATTTATGAGAAGAAAATAGAAATCTTCAAGTTTAAAACTTGAAAATTTCCAGTATGATGATCTGATGATTCTGTGCTAAAATAACAAGTATTTCCCTGTTGCTAAATCCAAAGGAAAAGTAAAGTTTTATTAGATCTTCCACTCCAGACATAATGCAAAACATGTAAAAAAAAAAAAAAAAAAAACATGTTCCCAAGCTTCCACTATTATGCTAAAGATACCCAGCAATATATAATCATCAAAACCAGACGATACAGCTTAATTGGCTTGGATAACTGAATGTGTTAAAGAATTAAAAAATTGGATAATCCAGCATTTCAACCTGCAATAGCAAATTCCCCTAAAGGTGGTAATGCTGTATATAAGTACAAAATAACATTGTTAATTATGTTGTAATAATTTGCTATTTCTTGTTTTAGAACAGCATTTAATACTTTAAAAGGTAAACTTATTGAGAACTTAGACCTGTGAGCAATATTGCAGCAACACAACTGTACAGTATATCTTACATTTCTAACTATTTACCAGAGCACACAGGCCAAGTAGATGATATCAGTCTATGGCATATTTTATTTCCAAAGCTGCTCTTCATGCCAGTGAACTGTAGACAAGTATGGCAAGTGGCTTTTGAGTTCTGCTATCCCCTTAACCGACACAGCGAAGATAAAAATCTCTGACTCGTACATCGGAACACTGCGCATACATCTTGTGCATGAGAGCACTGCAGTGTTGGATGTCTGAGGTTACACAAGGTGACTCACTGGCATGACATTCTGGTCATTCACCTGCACAATAACCTGAAGTCCTCGTAAAAAAACCTGCTTGAAACTTATTGCACTGGAACTTTCCTTGACTTATGTGACTTGAGGAACTACATTTGCATTTTGTGTGTGGGCTAAATGATGGCCTGAATTGATTAGGCAGGTCTGCCAGTTAGTGCTCATTTCCTTCTGTACAATTTCATAAACGTATGCAATAAAATAGCACCAGAGTGAGCCAAGCTATTAAAGGGTATCATTTCGTGACTAATATCTACTTGTGTAATCAGCTTAAAGGGGGTATTATAATAGATTGAAAGGATTTCTTTTTGATTCAACTTCGCATTAGGTGCCTCTTGAGTGTGACTTACCTAGACACAAATGGTAGGTAGACACAGAGCATGGTTGTGTTAGAAACCTTATGATCCTCTATTTCCTATGTGACTACCCAGTGTATTATTGAAGATGAAGCAAATTAAGGCTGAATATCACTTCCTATGTTTTCTACAAAAAGGGGAGAGGGGTCTTCTTTTTTCTTATGCTTAAATCTCTACAATGTCATGCTGTTTTTCTTTCTCTATTTGAATAATGCCCTCATTAACACCTGACCTGCTAAACAGGGTCACCTAATGCACACAGCACTGCAATGACTTCCTATCAGACAGAGGAAGAACAGGAGCAGGAAAAAAGAAGCAGTTTAAAGAGACATGTGGAAAACAAGGCGCTACTATCAAGCAACAAAGTTATGACAGGTCTTGACAGCTGATCAGCTGGATCCTCATTTAAATTCCACCTTTATTCATAGTTTGTTGCTATTTTCCAACAGCTGTTCATTAAAATAAGGGTAAGGTGGTGTCAACCTCATTGCAAAGTGCAACACTGGAGTAAAAGAAGAAGGCTAATAAATAAACATAACCCTACTGAATACATTTCAACTTGTATTTTTTAAAGTTTGCCCTGATAGCTGGTGTTTATTGAGACACCTAAGACAGGGTATTGTTTTTAAAAAAAAAGTGAAATAAAAGCCTTTGTACAAAATAAAAATGGATGGATGAATACGGATCCTGTGACTTAATGCTACTTTCATGCAAATAAACAGACCACATGAAATTATATTGATCTTTATTTCTGATTAATGAAAGCAGGTTGCAAACTGTTCTCGATGAAAAGATTAAACAATTAAGTCAGAAATAGCAGTTTATTGGCAGCTACACAGGACAGTAAATGCTGGAAGAAACAAAAAAATCTGTAGACACAGCTAAATGAGAAGTGGTAGTAGTGGGCATTAATGCAATGAAAAAATGACTCTGCTTACAGAATCACTTTGGCGAAGTGAAATAAAAAAAACATTGTTTTCCACCTGTACTCCTCTCCTCAAGCCCTATGTGAATGAAATACTAGCTGTAGGTATTGAATGCACTTTATTTTAATACACCTCGCTGTCATTCATGTTATATAGAATGAATAAATCCAGTCAAATAAAATGCCTTCTGATTCCTTTGCTTGATACTTAATCTAACTCAGACATGTTCAATTCTATTTAGTTTATTCGATTTTTCCTTTCACTTGTGAGAGAGTGAAACACAAACTCCACAGAAATCTATTGAAATCACAAAAATAGCATGGATTTTTTAATATGCTACACAAATTATTTCAAGACACTATCTACAAAAATGCCATGATTATGTAACCTGCAGCTGGTAGATTACTACAGGAAAAATAGACTCAGTAAAGGCAAAGACTTGTGAGACAAAGTCCATTATTTCCTGTGTTACCAGGAAGAGGAATAAACATACAGTATGATACATTTATACACATATTATAGAAAGCTCATTTGACTGCAAATTAGATGTTAGCCTTCATGATTCTCTGACAGGAGTTGACATGATTCTTGTGAATTTTGAGGAATGCTGACAAAGAATAGTATTAATATTATTATTATGCCCTTCTAGCACCTCAGTGACTCCTCTGTCACACAATTCTCCTCCCAGCAGAGGGAATAAAGGCCAAAGCTCAGTGCAGAAAAGACTTTGAATATGTCTTCAAGGACCATCCACGACTCCCAACAGCAGGTAAGAAAAAAATCACTGAAAAAGCATCTGAAAGCTATTTGATGTTGCCTAGGATAGATTTTAGCTACAAGGGCTAACGTGGGAGAAAGAAAAATCGATGGGACATGTTGGGGGAACTTCACATGCTCACTAACCGGTGACGAACCCTTGGCTCCCTACCAGTGGGAATCAAAGGTGTCACATCACACAACAGCTTGATTTAACTATAAAAAAAATCTCAGACCAACAAGAGGCCTGTACTAAACCGGAAAAACCTACAACCAGGAAGGTGAGAGAAATGTGGAATAAGAAGCATAATCTTTATCTAGGTTTTGTGGGTAAAATAGCAAGCAGACTAACCACATTATTTAGCATTAAACTAAATTAAATGTTGCCATTACACACCTAGCTCTGGATTAACTAGTGGCAGCTACAGTATGCAGTAGAAAACAATTAAAATCATTATTGAGTCATAATATAATTATAAACATCATTATTGATGTTAATACCACTGTGAATGTGATGTTCCAGAGCTTCTTAAAGTTTTAAGTTGTCAAGGCTCTGAAGAAGTCAAGACACAATGTGATGTAATTGAACTAGAAATCTCTCTCTTCATTTCCTTTATTCAAACTGTAATGGTATATTTGTCATTCTCAGTGTTTCTACACTAAAAATTTGTAAAATTATATGTGTAATTAATAATCAAGACTTGTGTTCCAGTATTTACAGAAATAGGCCAAATTCATAATCACTATATGGATCAAAGTTTTAAACGGTTTGGGTCTACTAGTTTAAGTGAATTGAAAATGTAATGAAACAGCATTCACAGACATCCTATACAATTGTGTTCTTTCAACTTTGTGGTAACAGTTTGGGAAAGAACCATAAATGGCTGGAAAAAAAACAGGTGTCCCAGTTTACATTTAGGGCATCATTTACATTTAGGGCATTTAAAAACTAACATTGTAACTTACAGAAGTGTTATAGAAGTGTTATAGGATATTTTTGGCAGGATCAGAGTTCCCAACAGCCACTCCCTCACATGCTGAGTCTATTATATATATATTAGTTTGTGATTAGTACATGCATTAACTCATCATTAGTATTATTACTAATCACTACTAGACTGGCCAATGCTTTGATCAAGTGAAATACATTGTGGTATATATGCTGTGTCTCTATGCAGGGGCAAAATGAATGTGCCTTTTTCATGCAACTGGTAGTTTTTTTACTAGTTTTTTACTATTTTCTACTAGTGCTATTTAATACTAGTGCATGATTATTCATGTACTGTTGTTGTACATTGTTACTAATCTTAATTCTGTATTACATTGTTACATATTCTATAAAAAAAGTATTGAGAATTGATGTTCATGTTATATATTTATCATAATATATAATTAAACAGAAAAAAGTTGTTCGAAAAAAACATTTCATTCATTAGTACAAGGAATTAGAATGTCATTTAAGTAATATTTAAAATTTAAATTGGTGTTAAAAGACATCTCTCATTATTTTCATCAGTATACAGGTCCATAAAACTGTAGATAGTGCAAAAAATACATCAATATGTATTGGCTACATCAATATGGAGGATTATATGTACAACTGTAAAAAAAAAAAAAAAAAAAAAAAATCTCCAATAAAAAGAATGCACTTTCAGGCATGTCAGTCAAAATGAACAAATTAAACTCCGCAAATGGAACAGAGAATGAAGTGCTGAGAACATTTAACAACG
Organism: Silurus meridionalis; assembly: GCF_014805685.1. NCBI lineage: Eukaryota > Metazoa > Chordata > Actinopteri > Siluriformes > Siluridae > Silurus > Silurus meridionalis. The sequence continues at coordinate 10,641,537 of NC_060906.1, read as the reverse complement.
CCATTATAGAAGTCAAACAGTAAAGGACCTCCTTCAAATAACCTTGTGCAATTAAACCGCTTCGTTCTGAATAAAATGTAATGTTTAAATCAAAAGGAGTGCAAACAATAAAGAGAGACCTCTCTACTAGGTAGATTCATTTCTAGCTGTGTTTTAAAGTAGAAAGTTTTAATATCTCCTGTTATTTTTCTAAATCGAGGTGATTGTGCAAGACTGGAGCTGCGTAAAACCTTAAACCTGCGTAAAACAGTCTGAAACTAACACATCCTACCTTTGCAAAGTGATAAGTGTCATGGCAACCCAATTTATATGAACATGTACACTTGGCTATGGTTAGCATCAGACCAGTGATAGTAGCTTTGCTTACAGATTCATGACACCACTCAGAGGAATTCTTCTCCCTTATTACAATTCTTAGGAATTTTGAATGACACGTGGTTGTGCGGTTTTCTTTTGTTTAGTTTTTTTTTATTTGTGGTGGAAAACGGCTTGTCTTCAGTGTATTCTTTGAGCATCATGTATCAATGACAACATTAAGGGGCAGAGCAGGAATATAAATATGGATATGGAAGTGCATGGACTAATGCACTGCACACTATACACTACTGTCTAGTTTCATGTATTTAATCATTTAGAAATGAAAAGAGGAAAATATCTAGCTAGAATAATAATAATATAATAATATGGATCTATTTAATACTTTGTGTTCTCCTTGTTGGTTTCCTCAGTTGACCAGGTTTGGTTAATCAAAAACCATGCATTTAGGTGCACTAGGTGTGAATGTGTGTATGCATGTGGTGCCCTGTTATGGTTAGTGTCCCATTCAGGGTGTAGCCCAACCTTACAAAATTCCTGGGGTAGGCTCTCTATGCATCAGATCCCTGACAATGAAGGAATGTATTAACGAATGAAAGTCATATATTGTTAAAAAGCATCAAGGTTGAAACAAATACAGAACTATTAATATTTTATACTCTTCTTCTCACATAATTATACATCTCTATTACCCGCTAGATAGATAGAGTTGATAGAGTTGAGGCAGAACTCGTGCCAATCTCAACAACACTGGGCCTGAGAAACTAACACATGCACACACACATTCACACCTAGGAGCAATTTAAAGTTGGCAATTCATGTTCCAGTATGCTTTTTGGAGGTGAGAGAAAAACAAAGAACCCAGGGAAAACAGTAACTAGAGCTTACAATTGAACCCTTGAGCTGTGAGGTATCATAATGGCACAGCAGGTGTTGCTGGATATCCACTTCTGGGCATAAATAGGCACCAAAAGATTAAGCTTTTAATTGTGTTAACAACAAATAATTGAACAGAAAATGAGTAAGAAGTAAACAAATGTGCTCATGTGAGCTCCCATGCCACCATTTCCTCTGTTTGGGGTAAAAATAGAAACTTTTTTAACTGTAAAAACTTTTTTTTTAAATATATATATATATGTATATATATATATATATATATATATATATATATATATATATATATATATATATATATAAACCAAAAAAAAGTTTTTACAGTTACAGTTTTTTATTACTGTTTTTTAATTATATAAAAAAACAACAACATAATAATGAAAATTAAATACATAAATAAAAGGTAAAAAAAAAATACAAATCTTTAGTTTATGTGGGGGAAAAGACCACAAGTTAGACATTGTAGCATAGAGTACAAATCAA